>NW_019392965.1:628949-748949 GCF_000648675.2 Cimex lectularius | reverse complement strand
CACTTAATTTCATTCACACATTTATTCACGAACTAACTCTCTCTCTCTCTCTCTCTAATTAACTCACTCAATCATCCAATCACTCACTTTCTCTCTCATATTATATTCACTCACTAAACTCATTCTTTATCATTCACACATTCATTTATAAACTCACTGTTTCACTCTTTTTGTTCTCTCTCATTTATTCTGTCAGTTTTTCGTTACTCACTCATTCACTCACTCGTTTTGCACGTTAGTGGTATACAAATAGGGGCTTAACTATATCAAATGGCAAGTTACTCATCAACGTTTGTTCTTGAACTTCTTTGAAAGGATTTTTTGTCGCTGAATTCAAAGGTGCAAAATATTTTCAATTTGGAACAACCGTTCTTAAGACATTTGCAGAAAACTGTTTCCGAACATTGTTTTTTCGAAAAAACGCCATCCTCTCCAATTTTGTTCAAGGAAGAATCAATTGATAGTAAATTGATTGCTCGTGGTATCAAAAGATTTAAGAAATAAATTTTATAACTTGTAAAGATTCTTATTTCAAAATAGGTTTCAGTTTGTATTTTGAAGGAAATTTGTGCCCACGTCGGTACGGTGTCCTGTGACTTTTGAGTCGAAATTTGGCATGATATTTCTGACATCAAGTGTCCTAGTATAAACAGAAACATAAAAAATTAAACACATTAAAAATAATAAAAGTACAAGCATAAATTGTTTTTCTTAATGTAAATACAGGTTGAAAAGCACTGCCTCAAGTTCAACTAGTTAAGATAGTTATGATTGATTTTTTTTTTGTTAATGCTTAATAAGCACTAGTGAGAGAGGGAAAAATTTAACGAATAAAAAGAAAGAAGAAATATATAAAAAATCACCGTAGCAGACCGAAACCCGTTTTGTTTTTGGGCGAAAAAGAGAAGTCGCCGGGCCGGGGGTGGTTGAAAGAAGGAGGGAATCAAGTCACCCTCGGTACAAATTACATTCCTAAGATAGTCCGTTTGTGAGTCACAAGCCTCGTTTTAGGCATCTGATTCTACACTGGCACAATAAAGAAAAGAATTATTTCTTTTTTAGAATTGTAAATAAAAGAGTCGGAGCTAATTTATACCCCACCCGGAACCGAACCGGATTTCCTAGGCGTTTTTCATCTCGCCTCGGCTGATTTATAAAGAACAATAAAACTCAATCAGACTGTCGATGTCCTGTGATGGCCGTTTCGAACTCACTAATGCGTAAAACTCGAAATAAATTGCTATCCTTTCGAGGACTGGGGAAATCCTCATTTATGAACTATTACTATATCTTTCATATCGAGAAACTTTTTTTTTCATCACTAGTTGCCGGACTAGAAAATATTACAGCTAATGTGAATGCAAAATTTCATGAAAATTGGAGTTTTCACTGGATCCTATAATCTGATATATAAAATATACAAATTATGCTGAAGTGGATTAACATCACACATAGCAGAAATAGATCAAGCAGTTTGACATCGCAATATATTTATTTACTTATAAAAGTCAGATGCGTATGTGTGGTGTGGGAAAAGGAGGAGAGAGAGAGAGAGAGAGAGAGAGAGAGAGAGAGAGAGAGAGAGAGAGAATCCAAGAAAGAGATGCCACTTTGAAATACATTTTTGCTTTGTTCATTTCACACAATGAAAAAAATTCGTTGCTATATTATCGTTAAATAACTATCGGGAACGACAAAAGAAAACTTCGCACTAGCATATTTTCTCCGATTCATCGAAAAATATTTAATACAAATCCTCAATCCTAACCTACATAACGTAACCTAACCAATCTCTAAGCCAAAGCATTCCTGATTAACTTATCCTAACCCGTCCTTAACCATAACTTTAGCCTAACCATTCCTAATTTTATATTACCTAACTCATCTCTAACGCTAAGCCTTCCTAACCTAACCTAATTCATCCCTGAACCTAACCTAACCTTACCTAACCCTCCCTTAACTTTAACCTTTTCCAACTTAGCCTGTCCGTAACCCTAACAGTTCTTAACCCAACCTTACCTAACCCATCCCTAAACCTAATTATAACTATGTAACTATAACCATTCGTGACTGTACCCATGCTCATTCCCCGATCTAAGTTCAAAAATGGTCACGCAAAAAAGATGTGTGTATCCACCACTAAAAACATCCATGTAAAAAAATCGTGATTTTGAATTTTCTGAGGCAGCGAGTACAAAAAACTGTGTAAGAGCGAAAACGGTATTTTAAGATATTTGTGAAGGGTATTTTCCTAATTTGGGTTTGTTTTTGTCAATACTGGGATCCACTCTTTTCAAAATCTATGCTTTGTTGAATATTTTGAGAGTGTACCAGGATCGGAAGGCTAACTCTCCCAGACTTAACAGATTCACTCAGACATAGTGAAGATGGCGAAGTGAGAAAACGCACGTGACAGTCCAACCCAGCGAGGATATTAGACCAAGAACGATCAAATTACAGATCCAGAACTTATCAGCCGCAGATCTCTGATGAACGTAAAATGATTTTCATTACAGCTCCCAGTCAAAAAGTGTGTCGGTGTATGAAATTATTTGGCAATATGTCCTATTTTGGAGAAGAAACTTCGGAAAGACGGTTCGGAAAATTTCATGCCTTTGGCAGAATTATGAAGTTCTTTTATACATTAAGAAACTTGTTTAATGGCAGGGACTTTGCAATTTACATCTCGTAAATGTAGTTTTGAATGAAAATTCTTGCTTTGATCAACTTGATTAAACAAATGGCAATGGAAGCGTTTTTCTCTCCCAGCTTGTCATCACGATCCGACTATAACCTTTTACAGTCCCTTTTTTTCTTCATAAGGCCAGGGGTCTTTGTCCATGACAAGAACATAAAATAAGTTTTCCTCGACACGTGAAAATATATATACATATATGTTTATGTTATGTTTTAAATTGGGAATATCAATTAGAAATAAACACACTTAATTCTTAATCCAAAACAACGATAAAGGATTTTTACGGAGTTTAAAATGTTTATTCAGTCTCATTTGAATTCTGAAGCAATAACTGTTAAGTTTTCATCTTTGTTTTCTTAATTTCAATTTTAAAGTTAAAAATGCCACTTAGTGCTGAGGATGTTGCGCGTGGTGTGGCACTTATTGATGATGGACGTTCCACCAGGTATGCGGCTATTGCCATCGGAGTTTCCTACGAAACACTACGAGACACCGTTAGACGTTTTCGAGAAACTGGGTCCTACCATAGAAGGCCCGGTTCTGGCAGTACTGTCGAGTAACAGAACCAGAGGATGACAGTTCTTTGACTTGGAGAATTTTTCGAAACCGGCACCTTACTGTTGTTCAAGCGATTCATCAGCTCCAGGAAGTTCGAGGTGTCCACATTTCTGAACGCACTGCTCGAAGAAGATTAAATCTATGGACTGATGGCTTTTCGACTGAATCGACCAGAACACACAGAGGTGCACGGCTCCAATTTGCTCGAGAACACAGCCATTGTTCTTTGGACGACTGGTCTGCTGTACTTTTTACAGATGAGTCCACATTTGCTCTACAATCTCCAGATAGGCTTGAAAGAGTGTGGAGAAGGCGAAATGAAAGGTACGAAACCTGTAATTTTTCCCAGAGCCAACTTATTCAACGTAGCTCAGTAATGGTGTGGGCGGGGATTTCAATGGAGAGGAGTTATTCATTGAGGGTCTTTGACGGCCACTCGCTACGTGGATGAAATTTTGGAACATCATGCGTTGCCCATCCTCGATGTAATCAGCGACAATCCAATTCTGATGCACCATAATGCCCGTCCACATGTCGCTCGCATAGTACAAGCGTACCTTGAACAGCACAACATCAGGGTCTTAGCTTGGCCAGCCCGTTCTCCAGACTGGAACCCCCATCGAACATTTATGGGATAACCTCAAAAGACGAATAAGTGCACGTCCGTCATTTCCTGATACACTCCACAATCTTGACAGGACGATGATGGGCTACCCTCCAGCAAAGAGACATTTCCAGACTGTTAGAATGTATGCTGATTCGTCGTTGAGAGTAATTAAGACAAGATGAGGAAATATGCGATACTGAAATGTTAATTAAAAATCTAAAACAAAATTAAAACAAATTTTATCTGTCGGCCTTTTTTAAATTTTTTATTTTTCATTTTCCTTAGCAATTTACATTTTGTTACATTTTTAGACAAAGACTCTATTATTAAACGTTAAAAAACATGAAACTTTGATTAATATATAAAAATATATACAACTCAAGTTATATTACACGTGGGTGAAATTTTTTGCCAGTCAGTGTATGTATGTATATATATTGGGTTGTCCGGAAAATAATGCAGGATTTTAAAAATATTCTGTTTACGTTTACAGGATTACTCATTTGTATGAATGTCAACACTTATTAATCCTCTTCCAAATGATATTGTTTGTTTACCTCTGTAGCATTCCGCTACTTGGAAATAATTCAGTCATCCTTATAATGTCAAAGCGAGAATTTCGTACGATTTTCTTTTACGAGTTTAAACTCGGCCGAAGCGGAGCCCAAACGGCTAGAAACATTAACCAAGTCTGGGGCGAGGGTTGTGTTAATGAGTGCACTGTGCAAAGGTGGTTTAAAAAATTTCGGGAGGGAGATTTCAGCCTTGAAGATGAAGAAGGTCGTGGAAGGCCTTCCTCTCTTAATGATGATGTTCTGCGATCAGTGGTGGAAGAAAACCCCAAAACAACTGTTCGAGAACTTGCAGAGCAACTCAAAGTCAGTAAAACGACCGTCGCTGACCACCTCAAGGCGATTGGAAAAGTGAAAAAACTCGAAAATTGGGTTCCACACTCATTAAACGATCGCCAAAAAAATCAGCGCTTTGATGTTTGTGCATCACTTCTTTGTCGAAACAAAAATGACCCATTTCTGGCCAGAATTGTTACATGTGACGAAAAGTGGATTCTGGACAGTAGCTCGACAAAGGAGAAGCTCCAATACATTTTCCAAAGCCCCCAACTCATCAAAAAAAGGTAATGGTTACGGTATGGTGGGCTTCATTTGGTTTAATACACTACAGCTTCTTAAATCCTGGCGAAACCATCAATGCTGAATCATACTGTAACCAAATTAATACCATGCATCAGAAATTGGCAGTAATGAAGCCCTCTTTGGTCAATCGGAAAGGGCCCATTTTGTTGCATGACAACGCTCGACCACATGTGTCACGTGTAACGTCACAAAAATTATTGGAGCTTGGCTATGAAACTTTGCCTCACCCACCCTACTCTCCGGACCTCTCGCCTACTGACTACCATTTTTTTAGACACCTGGACCACTACTTACAACACATAATATTCAAAAATCAAACGGAACTGGAAAATGCATTTATTGACTTTATCAATTCTAAAAATTCTGAATTCTACTCAGACGGAATTAATAAGTTACCAACACGTTGGGAGAAATGTATTGAGAGTATGGGAAATTATTTTGATTAAAGAACATTGCTTTAAAGTAACTAGTTTCTTTTTTTTTTGTTTAATACCAAAATCCTGCATTATTTTCCGGACAACCCAATAACTGATAGACAAAACAAACAAAAAATGCTTCTTGGCTGTAATCAATCAAATTTTTGTATTTATAGAGTTTTTAGATAACAAATAAAACATAGTTGAGATCACCTGATACGACTAGTAAATTAAGTAATTAAAGAAATGTTTGTATGAAATTTTTTAATGTTTAAGAACAATAGATGAAGAACGTATTTGTTGAACGTACTAACTGGGTGAAATTTAAAATTTTAATCCGTTTTAAAAGTCTAAAAGTTCGAGTATGTTCAAGCCAACGGCCGGTTCAGAAGGGTGTGAAACTTGTACTTAAATAAAGATAAGTGTGGGTTGTTTGGAGGGTGGATGAAAAGAGATTAGCAATAATGGAAGGAGACGGTATCAGCAATCAACAAACGATTCATAACTGAATATTAGTTCGAGGGTTACTTGTTATAATCGGATGTTAGCATTGTCAGTGCTTTCATAAAATAGCTCGCAATATGTCAGTGGGGCTGTGGTAATGAAATAGCTTGTATGTCAGACCCTCTGCATTAACGAAGGAATTCCGCTCTTTTGATTCAACCATTAATTGGAATGCCTCGCGTTCCTTATACCCTTTACAACGTATTTATATGTCACTGCCCACACGTTGTCTTCTTCTGATCATTAGAGTAGATTTCTCCTCTTAAATATCTCCTGAAAAGATAATTGCATGCGGCAGAAGGTGAACTTCGGTACCTCCGATGTGACGTGGGGTTTGATCCTGGACTTGGTAAGACAATGCAACTTTTTTTTTACTTTGAAGCCAACTTTTTTTGGTTTGAATTTTTAAAACATCCCTAAAGGAGTGGGGTAAGCAAAAATCCCAGTCGAGGATTTGACGAACTGAGGGAATTTTCAAAAAATTCTTTATAATCCATAAATAAATTATGATTACCATGAATTAATCAAACAGCCTGTAAAGATTCTCACTCTAAGTTGCTAAGGAGAGACTGATAAAAGAGACCTTCTTCCAAGTCCAAGAGAGAGAGTCTTCCAAGGACAAGTTAATTAAAGATTGATGTCAGATCAGAAGACATGGGAAAACTATTTTATAACAGCACCATAACTCAAGAAGCAAATGTGTTGTTTTTATTAAATTTTAGTTTACAAGAGAGAAATAAGTATCCTACTAATTAAACTCCTATGACAAAACTGGGAGGAAATTATGAGTTTGTTGCCGCTTTAGGCAACTTGAAAGGCGGCAAAATGTGTTGGACTAGGAGGTTGGGATGAGGTGCAGTTTTCATGCAGTGTCTGAATCGATATATGATTGGAAGCTATGTGTGGATTATACGAAGAAGGGAGCATAATCAATGGTTCGAAGGATTTTGGACTGTGCTAGCTGGATTCTTTGAAGATTGGAACGAATCCCATAGTTCTCCCGTTTCTTTTGTAGTGAAAGTAGTGAAAGTTCGATCTGTCGTCTTTTGGGTGGAGTGTGGGATTTCCAAGTAAGTCTTTTGCCGATCTAAAGCCCCTAATAGCGGGCGACATTAGTTGCGGGGAGAGTTACCGAATTGCGCTAGATAGGAGAAGAGGTGGTAAGGTGGAAGGATTTGGTTTCGTTAAGTCTGTTCCTCCATTCTTCTAAACACATTCTTCCGAAGGCCACTACTGGAACTGGAGATGCTGCTGAAAGGATGGTATCGTTTGTAGATGTGATGAGTACTATTTTGGACAGTTCAATTCCATTCAGGTGAGGTTTAAATGAGAAGTTTGTTTTGCAGTAGTTGAGAAATGAAAGTTTGATTTGTTTTCTGTTGGGTCGAGTGGTTCCAAATTCCAACTAAGTCTTTTGCCGATGTAAAGTCCAAAATAGCGGACGACATTAGCCTGGAAAGCCCCAGAAATGTAATAGATTTGGTGAAGTTTATTAATGCTGGGATTTGGTTTCGTTGAGCATGCTCCTCCATTTCTTGAATTCTTCTAAACAGGAGGTTTCTAAAGGACATTACAAGGTCGGGGTTTGCTGAAGATGTGACGGCATCGTATGTAGATGTGACGAGTACTCTGTCGGGATGACTGCGTGCATACTGAATAGAGAATGGGACCAAGGATGCTGCCTTGCGGAACACACGGAATGGGGAGACGTTCCGATTCGTAGTTGAAAGTACCTACGGACAAAAAGCAATTTAAGATGAGGCAATAAGTGAATGGGAGGATGCCGGCCAATTTCCAGAGCAATATCGTGTGCCCCACTAAATCGAAGGCTTGCTTCCTTCCGCCTCAGTGTACGATGCAATGCCGGGTCACCTGAACCTGAATTGAAGTTTCAATCGAAACTTAAGACCCCCAATTCCATTCCAACAATACTTCTCGACTAATAAATTGTTCCACGTTTATCTTATCCTAACTCAAGAATCAGACGTACAACTGTAAGGTTGTAAATAGTGTTTTCTTGGTTTTATCAAACTAAATTTGGCGGTGTAATTCTATAACTCATGCAAAAACGGTCAAACGGTCTATCTTCAACAGTTTTGTCGTAAAGCCACTAGCTTAGCAAAGCTCTAGCATATTTAATTAACAAGTTTCTTCACGTACTCGTTCCAGATGGAACTATTTTGCTTTATAGTAAAAAATCAAGATAAACAAATAGTGACAGCTTCAGCATAACGTTCGAGTTAGAAAATTTCCTTGCTTAAATCCTTGATTGCTTACTATCCTCGGTATGCGGTGTAAAGGGATAGGGATAGGGATAAAAGAGGCGGCCACTGCACCTCGGCCTGAATTGATCTATTGAGCTCCCCTGCTTTTTATAACTCACTGGCCAGCTTCAGGTTATTAACCAGCCTCTACAGCTTTGCCAGCGGCTCCTTGGTGTAGGATCTTGCTTATGGTTTTTCTTGTCCTAGTTGCAAGAACCTGCACCTACATAGACCTTCATAGAAACATAAAATGTGTTCTGCGTTCTCCTCCTCTTCCTGGCAGTATCTGCACAGTGTTTCTTCTGTCTGTACTTCTTCCGGTGCATGCGCTTTCTTAAGTCGCAGTGCCCTGTCAGGAGTCCAACCAGAATCCTGATTCGGTTGCGGTTGCCTTCCAGTAATTCTTTTGTAAATTTTGCGGATGGTCCTACTATGAATCTCTTCGCGTGCCTCATGCCTGTGGTACTGTTCCACCAAATTTTGGACTCATTAAGGATCCATTTTAAGATGTATCCTCTTTTCTGGCAGGCTGCTAGGCCGCAGTAGGGTTCATGGCCCATAGAGTCCATGTTGGCTCCCTTTTTGGCCAACATGTCAACCTTTTCGTTTCCTCGATGCCCCGAATGTCCAGGGACCCATGCCAGGGTCAGGTCGTTAGTTTCACTGACTTCTGTTGGGGCATGCAGTTCCAAACACTCTTGGTCTTCGCCTCGCATGAGCTCTAAAGTGCTGCCTGGTTGTCAGAGAAAATGGCTATTTTCCGGAAATGTATTCCTAGCCTTTTTATTTCTCTGGTACATTCTTCAATCGCTATGATTTCAGACTGGAAAACTGTAGCATATTTACATGCGGTGCAAAACAGTGCCCTAATGAATTAATTTGTAACCGTTTCTTAAGTATGCTAATCATTTTTATAATTTTTCCCCGTGGGTAAGGTTCATAAATTTTGTTGGCCGTTAAGTATGAAGGATTTTTTTGTATATATGTTGAATATTTCATGCTACTATTTGATAAGTTACTATTTCACGCTGGACGTCACAAAAATCACCCAGACGCAAAACTGAGGATGGCGAAATGCCGAAACGCGTCTAACAGGCCAACCTAGCGAGGACAGGCAGGACAGAAATGATGGGAACGACCAAATTACCGATTCATCACTCCGCAGACTACAAGGAGAAATCTCACAATATTATTTCATCATTCGCCTATCTCAGTTTCGTCCGGTTCTGATATTGGTTTTGTAGTGATATTGTATCGGTAGAATTGGATAACTTTCAAGAGCGTTTCTTCCTGGTGTATGTAGAATGTATTAAATACCTTATTTGTGCAGTGGTATAATTTCATGGTCGGACACCAGTAGTCGGGGTTATGTCGCCCTCCCGGGGTCGATGATGGTGAATTGCTCGTGAGTGTATGCCGGGATTTGTCCGCCAACCCTCGCTTATTGTAAGTCAAAATTGTGCCGTGAAATGTCACCGTTAGCTGCCATTTTAAACAACTTAATATGAAGAGCCCACGAATTGTCAAAAGCCCAAGGCAAACGTTCCAATTTTGAAAAATAATTTTTAAAACTGATGTTATATGTTTTGAATCCATCGTAAGCAGTCCTTACGTAAAGTGGTCCTTACAAGAAACAATTGGAATCTTGGGTTGCTAAAGAACACAAAATAAAAAACGAGAAAACCCTGAAGGTCTCTATGGTATACAAACCGTTTCAAAAATGATAAATGATACGGGAATGGGCATAAAGAGACCTAAATATGAATACGATATAGTACTCCACCACATGCATCTATCAACCCAAATTTCTAGCATAGAAACAAGTCTACGAGTACAACTTACAAGGGGACGACCAGGTTAGTTGGTCACGGATTTGGCCTAAACCTTTTTTGGTGATGATACACTCCAAAGTATCGGAATATTTTTTTATTTGGTTATAAAAATTTGCGATTATTGATAAACTTCGACAGGCTTTACTATATTTTGATTGCAATCTACAAAAAAATGATGTAAAATGATACATTGACATGGTTGATTTGAGCAATTAGAAAGGCGAAATAAAAATATTTAAAAAAATGGAAAATTTCAACTTTCAAAAGTTTTTTTACGAAACCAGGGCCTGTTCCCAAGAAAAGGCGTATACGTGTCGGTACTTTTGAAGTATAGAATCACCAAAAAAAAAAAAAAAAATTGAACCAAATTCGTGACACACCAACCTGGTCGTCGTATCAACCCAAATTTCTAGCATAGAAACAAGTCTAGGAGTTCACTTACAAGGGGACGACCAGGTTAGTTGGTCACGGATTTGGCCTAAACCTTTTTTGGTGATGATACACTCCAAAATATTGGAATATTTGGTTATAAAATTTTTCGATGATTAAACTTCGATAGGTTTGCAATCTACAAAAAATGATGTAAAATGATATATTGGCTAAGTACCATAAACAACTGTAATCCATCAGTAGTTGAACACTACAGAGGCTAGTGGTCATTTCAGGTTACCAACCATCAGTCACCTTAGCTAAAAACATCTCTGAATATAAATTAATGACTGGCTGTCAAAAACAACTCAATGTGAGGAAGAGTCCTAGTCAACAGAAAATAACTAAAAACCCAAACAGCTTTATTCACAAAACATGATCCAGTTAACAGATGACCAATGATGACTATGACTATGCTACATATAGTAGGATGAGTCTGTGGTACATGGGAAAGCCATTCCTGAGAAATAAAGACCTCGATATCATACCCTTGAGAAAAAAACGTAAAATACATAGACATGCTGTCAGGAAATGGTTATTTAACTTAATTTATGAATAAAATTTTATTATTATTTCCTCCTTCTTTCGTTCGCAGTAAATGTTTGGATTTGTCATGTTACAAACCGTCGGTTAAGTATTTTGTATCCATATCTGACATGATAAAATGTTTCGAATCATGTCTAATCTGCTTTCCTATGTGCCATTGTTCTGATCATCTCTCTAACTAGAAATCTGTGAGTTATCGCCGAGAAAGATTATGGAACGATTGACAGGAAGCTAATATGGAAATTTCGAAAGGGAAGGATCACAACAGATACGTGCCAGATCGAGAAGTTGCGTCAGGCACGGCTTTCACATCGGACGCGTTGTTTGCATAAAGATGGACCAGTTTGGAGAGAAAAAAAGAGAAAAAAAGTTAACAAACACAACCGGAGGTTTACTATCGGGGAATAACCGGTATCCAACAAAATTCCGGAATTGGCGAATGCTTATGAGTAAAGTTTTCGTGATATTTTTTTTTTAGTCTTTCTGTAGTGCCATTTGAACTCTGATCTTTTAAAGCGTTGTAAACTAATTATATTAAATTTAAACAATAAATTCTCGTTTATTGATTTAGTAATAATCAACCGTATAAACAGAATAAAGTCTCAAAATGCAGTTTTTAATTTATCAATTCGACGATAAGTCAAGATAAGTTGTGACAGTGAAATTTCGACAAAACAGTTTAGCCTCTCAGTAAGACTTCACGTGGCCGGAGCGTCAATATTATTTGACTGATGATGAATGGCGTTGGCTGGCCGGTCGTTATCATCGCTTTTGCATCATTTCGGCTTTTTAATCATCTGAGAGATCGACAACCTGTGCTTTACAACTGGCGATTACCTTTAATCATTTCACATTTGTTTTCAAAACGCCTTTCAAAGATTAACATTGTTTTGAAATGTATACGAATGAAATTGATTACTTAAAATATTTTTTCTTCTCGGCCCCTAGCGCCTATCGGCAAAAAGGCTCGGATAAGACAATATTTTTTTAACATAGCAACACCAAAATGACCAACATTTGGACAAAACTCACGCTTCGCACACGAACGATTTCTTCACTTTACGGAAAAATATTCAGGGATGGATATGTAAACTAACCCGTTCCCAACCCTGAAATGAGGAGTCTTCATTTTTGGAACTTAATTTTTTAAACAACGTTTTTTGTAATAAACCCTAAAGATCAGGTTTGGTTAGGGCTAGAGTTATTAGTTTAGGTTATATAGGGTAACACGGCTAAGTTGGTGTTGGGGATGAGTTCCGTTAGGTAGGGTTGGGATTAAGTTAGGGACGGATCAGGTTAAATTAAGTAGGGTTTAGTTGTAAGGTTTGTTTAACTCCAACCGTAATTCAACTCCGTACGCCTAACCTAATCTAATCCGTCCCTAACCTAACCTAACTTAACTTATTTTCTAACCATGATCTCGATCTCACACTAGCCTAACTGTAATCCTACCTAACCTAACTCTTTCCTAGCTCTAACGCTTCCCTAATTAAAACCCTACCTAACCGCACTCATCCCTAAGCCTAACCTTTACTTAACCTCAGCCTAAGCGTAACCATAGCTAACCTAACCAGTCCCTAATACTAATCTTTACCTAACAATAACCTACCTCTACCTTCTGCCTAACCTAACTTAACGTAACTGGTCCCTTTCCCGTAACTCTACCAAACCATAAACTAACCGTAACCATATCTTTCCTAACCTAACGTAACTCATCCCTTACACTAAACTTTAATTAACCGCAACAAAACCCTAACCCCTATCTAACCTAACCCGACACTACTCCTAACTTTACCAAAAGTAATTCGTACATTCGTAACATTCTTTGCCTAATCCTAGCCTAACTCTTACTTATTCCGAACTAACCTATACTAGCTAAACCTATAATACAACGTTGTTCACCCCTAAACCTAACCTTTACCTGACTCTATAACTCAAACTTACTTAACCTAACCTTACTTAGTACTTATTCTAACTTACTAACACTACGTCTACCTAAACTACATGACTTAACTCTACTTAACCTAAACTAGTCTAACCTATAACCTAACTTAACTTATCTCTGGCCATAACCTTACCTAACCTAACTCCTCGGCAACGCGGAATCGATGAAGCGAAAATGGTCATGCAAAAAAGACATTTGTGTATCCAACCCAAAAAAATTTCATGTAATGAATTTTAGTTCAGCTTTTCCGTTGAACCAAGAACTTATGTTTGACCTATTTTTTGATCGATCTACGTTTTTGGCTATTTGGTTGGCCATAAACGATGTGTCCTGATTGAACTTTCCTTGGTCAATTTTTCGTCCTTCTCTTCGCCCCTCTGTCATGTATACTTGGACTTTACTATCGTTAAGGTAGTCGTGCGCCACCTGATAGTCCGTGTAAATGGCTATATTTTTGTCTATTGATATCTTTGGCACAGTGTGCCAATTTACCAACTATGTACACTACCCCACAAAAAAGTGGCGCACTTTGAAATTTTGAGGTCGCATCTCTGATGAATTCCAGCACCATCAACATGTTTGTCGCATTGTGCAGTTCCCGATATGTGTGTATATCGGGGCGAGTTTGTCGCAAACCTCAAAAACCTGTTCTGCACAACCTGCAGCTGGCGACATAAGTCCTGCATATCAGGGCCCAGGAGCGGAACGCATATTGGAGCATGGGACAGGAGATTTTATTAGCTGGCGACAGAGAGAAAAGTACGATGATAGCTGCTTTGCCCTTGTTCACTTTATCACTGACATGGAGAGTGAAAGGTCCAATATCACACCAAGATATTTGTCCGACTCAGACCGCGACACAGCTATACATTCAAATTGAACCTTTTTATAAAGCAACGGTTTTCTGTTGCTCAATTGAAATAAAAATGTTAGTGTCACGAGCGGGATTCGAACCCACGACCTTTGGCTAGATACGTCGCTACTCGACCACTTGAGCTATCGTGACTTAGATCCACTCGGACACCAACTTCCCATCTCAACCCCCTCTTTTTGAATTTTCCCTCGTTTTTGCCATTTTTCAAATTTTTTAATCTCAACTTACTACCTTAATTATTTGAAAGACATTAATTGCTCAAGGGGACCACGAAAACTAGTGAATTTTTAAAGAAATTGAAAAAAGAAGAAGGAATTCTTGCAATGTACGCTAATACAAGTACTATTTAATCATTTTTTTCTAGCTTGATTAACTTTTAAGAAAACAGTAAAAAATGACAGTTAAATAATTGTGTGGGTTGGTATATAGTAACAAGAAACGGAAGTTTCTCCAAAACGAAAACATGAGGGGTTAAACAAGCAATATATGTTGTACAATACAATTAGGGAATGTGATTGGCTTATTAATAACCGTAGAAAGGAGGGTTGTGGTGAGTGTCAAGTGTTATTATAAAAAGGTGACATATCATGCTTTCAACCCCCTCATGAGACAATAGGCAAACATTTGTGACGGGGACAATGGACGTCATTGTTCGGAACCGGTCCGCTAAGGAAACTGTTTGATATTGTCCACCCGCTCCCCATCCTCATCCTCTCAAAGCCGACCCTTCCAATAAAAATAGGGTGACATCCCTCCACCAGCTTGTTACCCCCTTAAATTCATTACCCCATTCTCTCTGAAAAGGTTATTAAAGCTTTAGTATATCCGTAACCACTCATGCAGAGGGGAATGACATTCCTACCGAGCTCTTCTTCATAAGCTAGTTAGATCAGAGACTTTGTTGTTGATGATGACGACGCGGATGACGGTGATTACGCCGCTCTGTGAATCACTCTCATAACCGTCGATATAAACCCACTTGTTTTCATTCCGAACCTCTTCTACTCCAACGGACCGACGGATTGAAGTCCCTAATGAAATTCAAAAAAGAAGGATCTGCAAGGTTCAAAGGGAATGCCAGGGAGTAAAAGCCGCTCTTATGCGTTTCAATAAAACGTCATCATTATTCAAATCACACAACAAATCCTGTTGGCAAAGCACATTTTTTGACTTGATTTCATTTGAGGAGTTATCTTATCAATATATAAGGGTGGTACCACAGTGTCAAACAATTTTTTATTATTTTCCCCTACAATTCTCATATAATAACTCATTTCCTAAACAATTTTAAACGAACATTCCTAGCTCTGCCTGTTTCAGAAAAAAGCTGTTTCGTTAATGACGTTCTCACAAAAATATTCTCATTGGCTATTTTTAAAATAACGCAATGCTGCTGGGAACTGCCAATGTGCTAATAGAATGATAAAGGTAGGGTGAGTATGTTGTTCAACTACTTTAAAACATAGTTCTTATGCACATCATCAGATTGAAGAAGTTCCTACCACTACTCTCGACATGAATTGTAATAGTGAACCCGAAAAAGCGACGTGCCAATGAGAAGCTGGTTTCTGATGCCGCTCAGTTTTGAACGTGCGAAAAACGTGATTTACAACACAACTAAATATTATCCTAATAAATACTGTAAGAAAATAATTCTAAATTAGTGATTAATTTGCATGTAAAATATTATTTCGGTACATGTTTAAAATAAAGAGGAAAATCAAAATCTATTATATTTTATGCATTATCTCCATGTTTATTTTTACATTGTTTTAATTTCATATTTCTCAAACCAATTTAGTTTCTTCCCTTGGTTAAAATTGTGTAACACTGTTGTATTTTTATTTAAACGGAAATTGTGTTTTGTTTCATTTAGAATTTTAGAACAATTTAATTTAAACGCTAAATTTAGGGAAATGCTGTTAGCCATGTTTTTCTTCACACATGGACAAACACGTATAATTTTCATTAAATATTATAAAATAGGCTGTTCATTATATCCAATTGAAGTTGTAATTTGGTCGTTTTCGGTCATTTTGGTCTGAATACCCGCGCTGTTTGTCAGGCGCGTGTCGGTTTCTCGTCATCCGCAGTGGTTAGTTAGTGGGTCCCACGAAATGATCAAACTTCAGGTTCATCGGTTTTCAACATAAAAGCTCACCATACATGATATTATTCAAAGCAAGACTTGCCAAATAATGATTAAACTCTGTCCTTAAACTAAAATATTAGCCAATTTTCAAAAAGAGTATATATTAAAGCGACCCCCACTGAAGATGGCGAGAAGCCGAACGTGTCTTTAAGGCAAAAACCGCAAGGATAGGCAGAATAAAATGGTTGGAACAACCAAATTACAATTTATATTTGTAGTTAGGTCGATTCCGATCATTTTGGGCTGCCTATCCTTGTCGGTTTCTCGTCTTTGGGAGATGCCTTTGATGGACTAAGTATTTGCTTTTTAGAGTTGAATGTGTTATGTTTGTACATTTTCCAGTTTCCAACTATTTTCATTTTTCGTCCTTTTTTTACGACCTGGCGTAGTTTCAGCTTGTCTGTATTGTTAAGAGTGGTGATTTTCTATGTGGTATTCTTTGTATCTTTATTAATTTGCTGTTTCACTGACAGATGGGTTTTGTTAATTTTGTCTTAGTTTTCTGATTGTGTTTGTGGTTTTCAGTGCTGTTTCAATGCTTAAATTTGTTAAACAGATTATTTATTTTGAACGTTTTTGTGTAGGTGAGTGTCTGTTTTTGTGAGTGCGGTTGGTTTATTTTTTTTATTGAATGTGTTTGTTTTGTATCGTTTCTTTGCTCTCTGCCATCTGGATCAACGAAAGAACTTATTCCACCTCATGAACTTGCTTTATTCTGAGAAAGTTCAGGCTATTGGCTCTTGGAATATCAATTTGTTTATAATAAACAATATTTCTTTTTTTTTCTATATAAATTCTGTATGCATTTAATTTAAGACGATGTATTTAATGAAACAAATACAATGAAAATAAAACTACGTGATTTTTTCAAAAGAAATTTTAAAACCTGACTAGTCTTTCATTTTAGAAAGATATAAATGGTGTTTGAGGACATCTTTTCATGGTGGGATGACAGTTCGCAAAGGATGCAGCTTCCTCGGGATTGCAAGTATACAGTTAACTTTCTTTAACGCTAATAATAATTTGGGTTTCACAAAAAGGATAGAAAAAATAAAATATATTATAAAAATTATAGTATTTCTAGTTATTACGGTTGGAATTTTTAATAATATATTAGGGAAAGTGTCAAGAAACTTTCTTTTTGTAATGCCGACGGCTCGATTTAGACTGTGGCATTCCTCCATTCGGGTTTGAATTGAAGTGTAGCCCGGATCGGGCAGAATGGAATAAAGGGGATCCTGGATGCCTCCACCTGCCCGAACACACCGACGCCCTCAGGTTATTGTGCGCAACCCTAATTATTGTTCTAATAGCCCAGGTACAGGTCATTTCCTGGGTTTGAATCCTTTCATTAGGACCGTTATGTCCTTGGCGGTCTAGCTGTCTCCTCGTTTTCACATAGCCTACACAATTGAGGGTCATTCCTTCATGTACACAATAGACAATTTGAACTCGGTTTATTATCTTACCTTATGATTTAGACTATAGATTCATTTTTTAAACTTACAAGGTTTTTCTCTTCAGTCTAATATTTTATAATTGTATTTTTGGTTACCCAACAGTCTAATTGATCGAGTTGACGTTACATGCAATTAGTTGATGTTTAGTATTTTTTTAGAATACAAAAATCCTCATCCAGATATGAATGATGAAAGATGCATCTAATGCAGAACAATTTATGTATAACCTTGATACCACGTTCCTTTATATTATTCATTTTCCCTCAAACCTTTTCAATCTCTGAAGTTAAGTGTCCCTCGGACATGACTTAATTACCTTTACAATTATAAGGTAATTATAAACTTCTTATTATGCTTCAAAACGTTCCTCAGAAGGCTATAGTCTTTTTAAACGCCTCTTATTGAAACTCATTCCTAAAGCTCACAAACTTTCCAGAGACATCCTCCTACTGACCTACCAACAATAACGTCTAAAGTCATTGAAAGACCCCTTTAAAGACGTTTAATACCAAGAAATTGACAAAAAATAATTCGTCCTTGGCAATTCGGCTTCCATTTCAGGATCTAGCAAAGTTTGACACTATTTTCTTTGCTCTAGAGTACAGGGTTGCTTGGTATATCCAGTTTTCTATAACCTGAAACGCATCCTACCCACCCCTTAGTACTTCATCCTTGAATTCGAATGGCCGCTGCTCAGAGTAAGGTGAACAACGACTACTCAGATTTTAAACCAGTATAGGCCAGCGTCTCACAAGGGAACGTTCTTGGTCCCTTCTTGTATACTATTAACTTCTTTTACATCCCGACACTTCGATGAAACCGCGATTTTTCTTCTAAGCCGAATCCTTTCCAAGCAACCTCCAACACCCAAGAACACCTGGACTGTATGTAGATAGCAGACATCCAAGAATCCTTTTCTGCTTATCCCATTTAAACAACCCCCGACACACAAGAACACCTTAAGCTTATCAAACAATGGTTCAATAAGTGTAGGAGAAGACTGAAAGAGGAAAAATGTACCAAGTGTACATTAATATTTAAAAAAGTTACCTTCTGCTTTACATCGTCAACAGCAAGGAGCTTCCAACTTTCACTCAAGTCAGATACATAAGACCATACCTAGCAGACTGATGGGAACTCCTCGCACAATACTGAAGAAATAACTTACCAGAAGACTAGGACAACTATGAATACTTCTAGGACTGACATTTATTTTGACAGACAAACTAAACTACCTCCATGTAAGATAGTGACCACTTTGGACATACTGAGTAGAATTGTTGTAGAATATTCATTGAATCTTTCCAATCAAAGGCAGTCCTCAGACAAATAACCAAAACTCCTTACACGCGACTAAACTCATTTTCAACGAACTCAACCTTTGGTCAATCACAAGGCGTTTCACAAGGGAGTCCCCTTAGTCCTTCCTTTATACGATTTATACTGCTGACTTGCCTACACATTCCAACACCATCATGATCATCTGGATGATTCAAAGAAGTCTTGTCCTTAAAACCAACAAGGAGCTACTGCCTTCGACTCATGTGAACTTAGATACTTAAGGTAGATAGCAGTCTGACTTAGAATTTATACACTATGGTGAAGAGACAACAACTTAATTTGGAAGAACAAGCTATTTTGACCATCAATACATAACTAACTCTACTCTTAATACCTCAAATTAAGTGGCAACATTGGCTAGTTTATTTTACCTGTGTCCTCCAGGTGCAGGGCTGAAAAAAAATGTACACACATATTTGCAATATGTATTGAAATGTACGAATAAATTATCTTAAAAAATTATCTTTAAAAGATTTCTCAGTAGGAAATTTGATGGGAGTTTGTGCATCGATAATTAGCATGTTTGTACAACCAGACGTCATCACGCTCCTTTTACCAGTCACATTCAATTAGCGGTCTCTGACACATATGGCGCCGCTGCCTTACAGCCCGTTTGAAGGTCTTGAAAAAAAAATTATCTCAAAAATTTGGAAAAACATCGTCAAATTATTTTATTGCGGAAGTTTTTCAAATGGAAACTATTTCCTGGTATTTATTATAAAATGATTTCCTTTCTTTTAAATCTCGTGAATGCACAGACTGTAAAATACAGTAAACGAGTTGGCTTAGCTTGATCTCCTTTATTCTCTACAGCCTTTTTTTTATGTTTGCATAATCATGCTTGCTTTCAGTGATGTACCGTGTTCTTTACTATCCAGCACTGCCAAGGCTAATTCGGCTGTCGATAAAAAAAGATAGTGGTCTATTTTTATTATGTAGGGAGTGAAGCTACATTCCATCATCCTGCTGACTATGCTATTTTATAAAACTGTGTAAAAGGCCTTTTGGAAATTTATCCAAACCATGCCAGAAGCCAGCCTTATCTTCATGGCAAACGTTGACGTCTGCAATCTTGTCTGATTGGGCAGGGGTAGTCCTGGCCTGAATGTTTATTTCTCCAAGCTTTAACATTTCCACTATTAATTTATGAATATTAAGACTTAATTTTTTAATTTAATGATCTGGTCTTATCATATCCAGCTCTACAAAGTTTTAGGCTATTAAAACGTCTTACAGTTTACACGTACTACAAAAACGCTTGTTAGTTCGACAGCACTGGGAAATAAACAGTACACTTTCTTATAAAAATTAGAATGCTTTTTAACAATATTTGATTACTTTGCCAGTTTATGTCACTAATGGACCAATGTACAGGCGCAAATAGTCTGGGGTTTTCTGCTCTCTCGGCAGTTCGTGCAGAAAAAAATTCTCTCTACGAACTAAGATTTCTTGTATTCCCATGATAAAAAATATGTGAAAGATTCGCTTGAAGAGAAGCAATAGATTTTTCACTGAGGCTGGTTCCTATGATTTTGAGGGGTGGCCGAGTGGTCAGGGCGTCTGACTCGTATATGACACGTAGCATAGGACCTGGGTTCGAATCCCCGCACATCCCATGGCTTTTTAATTGAGACCAGTATGAAAGAAGTGTTGTAAAGCGGTTTGACCATTCGTCCACGACACCTAACTGATGTTGGACGTTAAGCCTCCTTTACTTTAAGGTTTTTCTCAATTTTCTTTTACATACTATTATGTACTATTATTACATACTATCTCTAGTATCTTTTACATACTATTATTATAGTGTAATCTTAAGAAAATTAGTTGTCAATAAATAGGAGGCGTTTAACTGAAACTCGAACGCTTGTAAATTTATGTTTTACTCAGGTGAAGGATGAAGTTATTAGAAGTTAACTCGTTTCAGTTACAGACGACAATATTTCGATTATGTGCTAAATGACTTGGAAAATGGATCAATGTGAAAAGAAGCGTAACGGCCCAAGGGTATAGAACCATTTCCTTGTGAAAAATGGTGGGAAAACTCTGAAATTGAATGAATGGAAAGGAGAAAAGCCATTGCTCATCAATACCCGACTGGGGGACCAATATGGAAACTGTCAATTTTACATTTATATAATCATTGAATATCTTTGTGCAATCTCTGTCCGAAACGATGATTTTATCTCTGTGTTTTTAAAACTACTGTTTAAACTATTTACAACTGACAATTTCAAAAAGGTTTTTATGGCGGTATATCGTGAGGTCGAGGCGAATCTCTTTCTTAAGACACACTGAATGGAGTGTGAATAAATAGTTTGATAAACTAATCATCTCTCGTCCTTTCATCTTCGCCTTTTGTCTGCTACCGTGTTTCGGCATTACGTCTATGCTCAGTCAGCAGTCTGTTCATAATTGTTGTTTTTAGAGTGACTTTATGAGTTTATTTATTTTTTCGTTAATAATCAGGCTAACTTGCTGCACATCGATTATGACGATGTGATGAACTGGGCGGGTGTTATCCGATTGTATCACTCGCGGCGATATATTGTTCACATGTTGTCTGAAATTTTTTAAATTCAAATCTCAATCTACCCTCCTAAAACTCATTTTTAAAGAGGTTGATAATTGGCGATGAAAAGTGAGATTTTTACAACAATGTCAGATAGGAAGATCCTGGAGAAAACGCAGCGAACCACCGTTAACGACAATAAAAGCCGGAATACATCACGAAAAGGTAATGTTTTGCATTTCGGATTAAAAGGGGATGCTTTATGAGCTTCTTCCACCCAACCAAATCATTAATTCTAGTGTACACTATTGCATTAAGGTGAGCAATTGACCAAAATTGACCGGTATTCGCTAATCTGAACCTACTTGTAATTGCATTGAAACTGCCTCTTCAGATTTCACTTATTGCATGCTTTGGACTCTAATAATCGTAAAAACAGAAGGCCTACAGAAAATACCGAGCAGTCATTGCTCAAAAACCCGAGAAGGGAGGATGGAATTACAAAATTACATAGAAGATTGTAACAGGTAGTGGAATAAAAATGGTACAAGTACTTTCGATATAGAGGGCCTTGCCAGACCACGGGGATGCGGATTAAGGGAGGAGCCATTGCTGGAACTGTCAGCGTTTAGGATTGATGGTTGAGGTTTAGGGTTGTGTTAGAAGGTCATGAGGCCACTGTTTTTTTAGGCGGCGTGGAGGATTGAGAAGGTGGACCGTTGAAGAGAGTGCTTGATCTATTGGATTGGTGTGGGAAGAGAGCTTGAAGTGGAAGTTGTGGAATCTTGTCCGTCACGAATGGGATGTTTAGCTGGATGGTTTGATTAGTGACATAGAAAAGAGCGTTGAGGATGCGACAGAAAACTTTTGATTTAAAGGATAATTAGTATCTTGTACATAGTTAGTTTCTTTTGTGTACTCATTGCGGATTTGAGTGTAAGGTCTGTGTTGCCCATATCTTCTGTTCAGTTTTTTCTTTTTTGTTTTAGAACCCAAGGTAGTGGATTTGATTGGATGGAGGATTAACTTATTACATGTGTTCTGGTGGCCAGATACTTCTAAGTGTGAACGTTTTGTTAACTTGCGCCACCACCGAGTTTTTAAAAGTAACTGAAATTTTCCTTTCTTATTTTACGAACCAATAAATTAAATAGTAGGGGACTGAGGAAGACGCATCCTTGAGATAATCCTTCTGTGCGTTGTTTCTGTGCTTACCCTTTTTCTGTATTTACCGTCTAAATTCTTTTCCCAAGGTAAGATTTTATCCATGCGTTATTTGTAGGTTTTATTAAATTTGGATAATTTTCTCGGTATCAGTATGATCACATGTCTTTTCTATTATACATGAACAAAAACAAAGTTTCTTATTTTCGAAACCCTCCTTTATATTGTATTTTTCGTTTCATAAAATATTTCCCGATGGAATAAAGCCAAGATAAAGCTATTTATAGCAATCAGAGGCGAAAAGATGAGGAGATTGAAATAAATATTTATGTCCTTGTAGATGGAAACGATAGCTGGATAAGGTTATGTTAAGTCGTTGAAAAAAAAAAAAAAAAAAATGAAAACCCGAACGGACAGCTTACAAGATAAACGCAATACGATAAAAATATCTAAAGTGTCACTATTAAATTGAACCCGAGGGCCAATGCAATCAATGCGATTAAATTAGAAGCTGAGCTCAGTGGGGATCGAGACGATGGAAGGAAACGCCATAAAACCAATAACTCGTCTTTCAATGGGCACTCTCGAAGGGAATAAAACTGTTTACAGTATTAGAATTGAAAGGATTCTACAATTTATCCTTGGGAAAGTTAATTTTACTTTGCCTCGGCGTCGGAAAAACAGGAGTGCGAGCGTTGATAAGATAGAGAGCGGTTTGAAAGGTGACTCGCCAATCTTACGTGTCAATAGTCACGTACGCTCTCACCAGTGAAACTAGTAATGTACACAGGGAGGTCATGTCTGATACTATTAGTGTGCCTCCTTATTTTTAAAGTTTGAACCCGGTTTCGTATTTTCATTATACTCTCTCAGGTTTTTTCCTCAATCGTAGTCGGACCTTACATTTAAATGATAATTGATTAAAACTGAGTAAATAGGCTGCGCTTCTATTTTCACTTGGGGTCCAAATCTAAATAATAGCGCTAATTACAGGGACGGTGTTTACGTTTTGAAAAAAAAAGCTACAATGAAACTTTCACGATTATCTCAAAATCAAAAATAAACGTGCGCGTCGTGCTATTTTGGAAATACAACATGCTTAAATTAATCAAAATTGATAGGACACAAAAAGAAGAAGCAATTTTTTTTCGACTAGAGGAAAACACCAGTAGAAAAATATAACTATTTATCTTATGTTTTCTGAAAGAAAACGTGTTTCCCCCGGGTATATTCGACAATTCAAAATTTAAACAATTCATCGTAATGACAAAAATAGACTTTTTCACACAGCACGCTTAACTATTACGTGTTTATACAAATATACATGTATACAGGGTTTCCCGTGAAATGACGCCATACTTCAGGAGGTTATCCTACAAGGTAAATTGAACTAAAAAGTCCCTTTTGTCTAAAGTCTCACAATTTTATTCACTTTTCAGGTTACTTGAATCTTTCACAACTCCCCCCCCCCAATCCCTCGTGGTTCGTAAAATATTAAGCCTTCTGTAAATTTGATTACGCTATTGGAAAAAGCATTGAAAGTCCTATGAGATCCATTTTTTTATTGTAACTTTAACCTAACAGAATGTAAAATCACTTAAAAGATGAACTTTTACGAGCTTGCAAAATTCTTGTCTAAACTTTAAGTAACCTTTTCTTGGATCATGCACTTACAGAAAAGTTGCCCCTAATGTACTGTAAATACATGTACTTAATTTCTCAAAGGTCAGTTACCACGGATGTAAAAAATAACTTTCTATAGGTAAAAATTTGATTTTTTCGGTTACAAACGGTTAAGAAAAATTAGTCATTAAAAATTCTAATTAAAAATAATGAAATTAATACAAATTAAACAAAAAAGACAATTGTACAAAATTAAACAAAAAAATCTTCTAAGAATTAAATTAAATGTTCAAAATTTCCACCTTTTTGAAGGATGCAAGTTTGACATCGTTTCCTGATATATTTTACAGTAGTATTTTGTATATTGTTTGGCCAAGGTTCAAATGTATTCAAGATATATCACATTGTCACGTTATTTTCAACCTTTCACAACTTTTCCCCATAAAGTCCCTCACGACTCAAAAAATAGTAAGCTGTAAATATTATTACATAATTGAAAAAAAGCATTGAAAATCTTGTGAGATTCATTTCGTTTTTTTAATTGTAACTTTAACCAAAAAATTTATAAAATCACTTACAAAATACACTTTTACAAGTTCTTATCTAACTTATAGTAAGATTTTTTTGGTTCTATAAAAACTGACAGATTTGGCGCTTACCGAAAATTTGCCCCTACTAATGACCTGCAAATACATGTATTTAATTTCTAATGGCAATTTATCACCAATGAAAATTTAACGTTTAATTGTTAAAAATTTAATTTTTTAGTTACAATCGGAAATAATACAGTACTGCTGGGAACTTCCAATTTCTTTTCTAATTGGTTTTAAATAAAATAAAAATATGTGCTTACAACATTTTTCAGTCTTTTTTGCATCATTTAAAAAAAATGAATCAGATCAACAATAATTCAATTGTTATTGAATTTGACAAATAGCTACTGGATAGCTCAGGAAGATGCGAGAATAAGAAGTATCAGTTTGGCCATTTTTATACTCCTTTTATTTCTTTTCTCTTCAACATATTTTTCCTTTGAACTCTTTTTGCATTTTTTTATGGGTATTAAAAATAAAACTATTTTATTTGATTTATTCTTTTTTATTTTTATAACACTGCGATATATGAACGCACATCTTTAGCTTCCTCGCACTCCCCCAACTTCCTTTTGGCTTTGGTGCTTGATTTTCTTGCTTTTTGGCGACCTCTAGGCTATAAATTCCTGCTTGTTGTTCGTTCCAAGTCCAATTTTTGAGAACTTTAGAACAGTATTTATCCGGTTCGCAAATTAGGACTTTTTCTCCTGGAAAAATCACGTTTTCCCTCATAAAATGCTTTTTTCTCTTAATTTTATCAACCGATTGTGATAATTATCGTTTGTAATTATTGGGTAGATATTTTTGAATAGTTATGGCTAAGGAATTCTAAAAAGGTATTGTATAATTTATTATAAAACAAAATAAGGGAGACAAAATCGACAAATTCTACAAACTTTAAATTCTTGTCAAATTAAAACTACTAAATTTAAGAAAATGCTGTTAGACATATTTGTTTATTCACACATAGAAACGTATATACAATTTTTAATTAATATTAAAAAACAGTGGTTAATAATATTGAATTGAAGTTATCATTTGGTCGTTTCCGATCATTTTGGTCTGCCTATCCTCGCTCTGTCGAACGCATTTCTATTTCTCGCCATCATCAATGATGGGTCTATTTTTTCCACGAAACGATCAAACTAAAGGTTAATCAACCCTAAAGCAGAAACATCACTGAAAATGACGAGAAACGGAAACCGGCCTAAAAGACTAAAACAGCAATGATAGGAATTATTCAGAAATCGTGAGATGCGGTCTGGTGTGATGTAGGTTTCAGAAAAACATTTTCTTTATCGTGCCAACGTTTCGATCTTTATTGAGATCATCTTCAGGGCCTGGGATTTACAAACATTGTTTACATTTAACAAATACACGTAGGATATGGAAAAAAGTGAATTTATAAAATGCAAAATATATTTTTTTATATTCAATCAAAGTATTTTTACTCACTCAAAGTGTTTGTTTTCTGCGTATATGCGCATATATTTAATCAAGGTTAAATTACCAAGAGGTTTTTATTTATTTATTTATTTATTATATATGTATATAGTTTGTATATACATATCGTGTAATGTGTTTAAGTTATGACTTTGTATCTATCCCCTGAAGAAGGCAATAAAACTTGTCCAAAGCTTGGGCGTTGATACAAAAACATTGTATGTTTTAAGACCACAACCCGAATCCCAATCAACATCATAAATAATTTGGTCTGTCTCTCCTCCATGGTCTTTTTTTAGAACAGATTTTTTTTCCAAATTTCAAACTCTTGGTAAATTAAACTACACAATTTAGAAAAGTTCTGATAGCTGTATATTTTGACACACATTCACAAACGCAAAACATAAAATTTTATTCCAATTGGTTTAATGGTCTTTGAGAAAAGTGCACAATTGTGGTTTTTTCCTATTGGTCCTTGCTGCTCATAAAAAATTGGACAATATTCATACGTATCAATCGGTAGCTCAACACCATATTTAAATATACCGCGTTTTTAGCTTATCAAAGAGTTTGTTATTCTATGATTCGTAAAACAAATATTTTATTAATCAGTATTATCAGATAAATAACAATAAATTTACAAATATAAAAACAACAGTGATAAATTAGGACAAAAACTCTTCTAAAACGAGTCAACAGCTGCAGAAGTATTTTGAAAACGTAATCTAACTTTATCAATATTGATAACGTGCGCAGTGCACGCACACAATTTCAGTCATTTCGATGTAAGAACTGGTCTTGATGTAAAGGGTAGTTCCATTGATTACCACGATGGAAATCTTTGTATTTTATAATGTCCAAAAACCAATTTGATTTCCGATCATGCCCCTTATTCTCAGGTCAAAAAATTAAAAGAGAGCTAAGAGATGGGAAGATTCCATTAGAAATTACCGAGAAAATCTAAATCAGGCGAAGACATTGACTACTCCCTATGGAAGATAATAAAAAATAAAAAGGCCAGTTAGTAGTAGTAAACCAAGAGGGATGATACAGACGCTGACAGACATTTTAGAGTAAAACAAAAAAATTAATATTCAGAACTACGAAAAATAAAAGCGAGTATGTTGAGAATACTAGGTCCGATACTGTACTTGCTATATAATAGTGATTTTTTTCCAAATGGGTAAAAATTACAACTTAAACCTGTACATATAAGGTATGCAAGTTGTAATGAGTTCAAGGTCATATTTTCTACGATGCTTTATGTCTGCTGAAATCTTTGGTAGGAAAAGACAGCTAACCAACTTGACTTGAATCATTATAAATGCTCTGTGATCTTCTGCAAAACAAGAACTCATAGCATCAATCTTTTGAGTGGGCGATTGGACATTATGGATAATACGAGGTTTTGGCCGAGTGGTTAGCGTGTTAGACTCTTGGCTCGTATACCCCGCGGTTTGATTCCCACCGTTGCTCCTAGAATTATCTATCACGCTTCCCTTCCCCTATATAAGTCGACCAGCATGCGTATTAAAATACCAGGTAGAGCAGAGTGGGAGAAAGGGACCAGTTAAAGCCATATCTGGTACACAGATGGCTCCAAGACCGAATATGGGTCAGGAGCTGGAATTTATGGAAATCAACCCCGAGGGTTGTTGATATGACCTCTGCTGTTAAGGATTCCCCTAAAAAAAAGAAATGTTGCAATGACTGACAAGGACCTATTACTTCTTCAAAGAAAGATGGAGTCCATTGAACTGAATTAAGGAAGTAGGAAAAGTTAGACAGGGTAAAATTCAAGGGAAGCTATCTACCGGTCTGGGGCTTCTGATGACCACATATGTAAGTTATGCCACGAGGAAAAAGAAACTGCCATCCATATTATCTTCGAATGCCAAGCATCAGCTCAATGGAGAAATAATCTAGGAAACCATGAAGACCCGAAAAATAATGACAGCCAATGATCTAGGGGAGGCTATACACAGGTCATGGGCCTCTGAGAAAGCACCTACATTACATGGTATACCCTATGATGACCCCATTTGTAGGTTATGCCATGAAGAGGAAGCAACTGCCGCCCATATTATCTTCGAATGCGAACCATCCGCTCAATGGAGACATAACCTGGAGGCTTCAATGATAGTCAATGACCTACTACTTCAAAGAAAGATGAAATGAATTGAACTGAACTAAGGCACTAGGAAAAGTTAGACAGGGTAAAATTCAAGGGAAGCTATCTACCGGTCTGGGGCTTCTGATGACCACATGTGTAAGTTATGCCACGAGGAAAAAGAAACTGCCATCCATATTATCTTCGAATGCCAAGCATCAGCTCAATGGAGAAATAATCTAGGAAACCATGAAGACCCGAAAAATAATGACAGCCAATGACCTACTACTTATTAACTAATGAACTAAGGTCTGTTTGGGATTGCAATAAGGCAAACAGATTCAGACAGGGAAAACAACGAAGTCACCATGGTTTGGGTATCTCGGCATAAAGTGTAGAGGGGCAACAAGGAGGCCGATAAATTGATCCAAGGAAAGTTCAGTCAAAACTTGTAACGTACCAAATAGCCAAAAACGTTAAAAAAAATTTCTCAGTCAAATGGGAAGGTATTCCAGGACGGGGTTTCATTAGAGGAACATCGCAGAAACTCTCGGTGGAACTAAAGTTTGACTCCTGTCTAGACACTATCGTTCAGATCTTGAAAAAGCTTTGAGGATCTAGTAAAAAGCTTTGAGCTTAATGAGAAGCTCTAGACAATGATGTACAATAGAACAATACTGGTCACAATGCCCAGGTCGTAAAGAGGCTGACTCCTTTTCTAATCTAATCGTACCCTGCGCGCTTATGCCTTCAGAGGGTAAATTGAATTTTATACAATACATTTTCTTCCTTCTTTTTGCGTACAAATGGTAAGACACTCTCCCTGTCGGCATCAAGGTTAGTGAGTATGTTAATTTGAAGATCGGTTTCAAATCGGTTCGCGATTTCCTACAAATAAAACAATCCCGATTCAAGGAAGATTTCTTTCTTGTTCGCTTAATTTGAAATTTCACATAAAACACAATCAAGCATCTCCTGCTGGCTGAAAACCATGTTTTATTGATTTCCCCCCCGTCGTTCATAATTCAACGTGGATGAGCCGAATTTCACGTTTCACCATGTGGAGGCATGACTCGCCAGTCTATTTCAGTCATACCTGACCTAACGATTTTAAAAATACAAAAACAACTCTAAAAATAATATGTGTATCAGAGAATTTGTTCAATCATACCCGCCTTGCCGATTCGCTAATAACCAGCGGAGCGACGAGAATCCGTGGATTGTTTCAAGAGCGGCGATGCGAATGGATTTGAAACCAATCAGTCTATTTCACGCAGAGAGTGATATGAGATAGATCTGATATGAATGTTAAGGTTTGATCAGGATTAACCGAGGGTAGGGAAGCACCCACGGGTTGAGATCAGAGGAGCTAATCCCGACTGGAATGCTATAAACAACCCTAATTGCTCTCATCGGTAAATGCCTCCTGCTTAATGATAGATACCGCCAATTGCTATTAATTGGAATCGCTCTTTTGTTTATTGCCTCCAAAGCTACATGGCCTTATTTTCCCTGCCAAATTAAACTTCTTTTTAACATAGTTACTTTCCATGCTCAACAATGATTCAACTTATCAACGAATACATTTTTTCATTCTTTTCAATTAACACACTAAACTAGATATTGTCAATATTTTTCTCAATTTTTTTTTCACAGAGGAGGCTAGGTTTTAGGATTAGCTTAGAAAGAGCCTTTACGGTCGAAATTTTTCTGTTTTATCATCTCCATCATTGCCTAGAGTTCTTCGTTAAGTTCTGCTTTTTAAGGACACCTGTGTGTGTCTTTTAGGCGTTTTCTTTTCTTCTCTCAGGAATAAGAATCACCCTGCATAGGTCTTCGCACCGACAAAGGACATGTTGTGATGTCTCGTCTTCTTTCTGGCATTATCTGCACAGGCTTGTTTCTGCCGGAACGAGTCTACATGCCTCCGGAATCAGTAGTATCCTAATGGTATCCTAACAGTAGTATCCTCTGCAGTATCTAATCAGCAGCCAAATATTTTAGTCCTGACACGTGCTACGTTTAGTAGTTCTGCGATGATCCTTTAATGAAACTTCTGTCCTGGAATACCTCCCCATTTAACCGGGGACTTTTTGGACCTTTTTTCACTACACGGTATGCCATAGGTTCAAGGCCAAGGGTGCCCAAACAATAATGATTTTTTTGTTTTCCCCAATGTCCAGGCATTAGTGCAATCCCTAACAGCTTTGGACTTTTATACCGATGGGGAGTTGCCTTTCGTCGGGAGGTCAGCTCTTTAAAACTGGAGTGTCAAGTATTCCACTCAGCGTGCCATTCAATCCTTTAACACGGTTGCCAGGTATAGGGCTATCAACAATTTGATGCAATAGAAAAAGTTCTAAGATATTTTTTCCGAAAGTTATTTGCATTACCAATTCCAACGACAAATTATATGATTTATTTAGAAACATCGCCAGGTCTATTTTACATACACACCTTGTGTTTACAGTCTTAAAACTTTACACCTTTCAGATTTACAGCCTAGTAAAAATAACAGCGTTAGAAATCATAAGGCCAAGACTTCCTGGTATGCACAATGGCTTTCTCTGTACCATACGTTCTCTCGGCCACCGCAACCCTTGATAAATGGCCAGAAATCTTTTCGGTTTTGCTGTCTGAAATAAAAAAGCAGCATAGAACCGAATGCTTACGCCGTGCTCAATCCTCAGTCAATTTCTTGTTGTTTAAAGGCCTATCTCATTCATGCAATTTATTTAATTTAAAAGAACAAAATTTCGTCGGTCTTAATTTATCTGAGTTGTGTTGGCTTCTAAAACTTCGTTGCGAGGTTTCTATTTGAAGTATGCTCTTTGGATTAGGAGGAGTGGGATCTGTTCTCTTTGCGACTCGCGGTCATTTTAAACAGTTTTTCATTTCCTAGCTGAGTGTTCGATTATAGGTGAAATTCATCTAGTAGTACACCTCTTGTCCTTCACTGTCTTTAGAGTCCAAGAGCTGGTGAAAGGTTCGGATGCCCGGGATACTATGCTCGCCACGCTTAGAATATAGATTCCATATAGTCCAGAAATTTAATTTTTAATTTCGTATACATCTTCCCTTAAATATCACAATCGTATAAAACAGTTAATGATCTAGAAGACAAAATTCATTGCTTTTGTATGCATTTGTTTCTATTATTTTTATGTTCTACAGTTAATGCATGTATATCCAGTTCTACGTTTAATTCTGAATTTCGAATCATGTGGATCAATGACGTGCACAAAATTGTAAAATAAAGAATTTTATCAATCTATCTAAAACTATAGGATGTTTCAAAGAATGTTTCCAGGGTCATAAAATCAGTCCTCATTTTTAAGAATGGCTGTTTGTATCTTTTATTGTTGTGTAAGCGAAATGTTTTGTCTCCATGCTATTTGTTTGCTTTTAGAGTTTGTATAAGCTTTTCCTAGCTTTCCGGTAACGTTTCCAAAGGAGGTAGATTTAGCTGTGTTTTAAAGCACCTAATGTGATTGCAGTCCTTTCCCCTGGCATAGATTTACCATACGATCTCTTGTTCTTTCTGAAACCCAAATAAACTTACGACATCTTTGAAAATGTCATTTGTTGCCGGTAATCAGTTTCTTAAGTGATGAGAAAGAAACGTCCAAACATGAGGCATTTCTGAGATAAGGGCGTCAAAATATAGATAAAAACTACTTTTTCAGGCAATATTCTTTTATCTGATTAATTAGTTATCTTTAATCAATTGCTATCTAGTTTATGTACGCCACATTTTCTCCAGAGAGCCAATTAAAATCTATACGGTATTGATGATCTTTCTTTGGCCAGTTTCCTGAGAAGAAATAGGTTCATTACCTATAATTTCTTTGTACCCTGGCGCCCATGATAATTATAGATCATATTTTCTCACATTTTGGAGATTTTGTATGTGTTCCAAGTTAATATGGGTAGCGGTTTCTTCCTCCTCATCGCTTGTAAGGCTGCTTAGCTTTCTGAGCTTTTTATAATTGTACCCTCTTTTAAAGTTTTTTGTGGCTCAAGCATGTATTTCAGGTTAAAAGACCGAGGTGTACATCAAATCATGTTTTTTCAGAGTTCGGAGATTTTGGATGTATTCACCGACTGTTTTGGGTGTAATATTTTTACGTGCTAACGCTTTTAGGGCTGCTTGGCTGTCTGATCGTATGAAGATTTTATGTCAATGTAACCCTTTTGAAGATTTTCTACGGCACATGTTTGATTTTTCGCTTGACCGAGGTGTTGAGTATGATTGCTCATAGGCTTGCATAGGCCTCACCGGGTTCCTTGTTGTTTTGGAGCCATCTGTACCATTTGTTGATAATAGCCTGATAATTAGGTACACTAGTATGTTGACACCCTGTATTATGATAGATTAGCCTAATGACTAAACTATCTAAACCCCCCCTTCTCAGTGTAAATATTATGCGAAGCCGAGATAATTTGAGTTTTAGTTAGTCTACTGCTAGGCCCTGAGTATGATCAACATATATTAAGAAAATATCAAATCTCATATTTGTCATTGAAAGTCATTATGTTTTACAAACGACCGCCTTGAAATCGTCCTTTTCAGTCTCCGCACGCCTTAATTTTGAATACGGCAGAAAAATAGAAAGGTTTAATAATTCATGTCACCAGATTGCGGTTTTCTCAATTAGGGATCGTCCTCCACACCGGTATCCGTGGCTTCCGGACAGGGAAAACGAAAAGCGGAGGGTGGAGAGTAGAAAGGGGGAAAAAGATAACCGGAGGGAGAAAAAAGATTGGGGTTTCAGGGTGACGCCAATAGAGTGTGAGGAGATAGCGCATGCTTCAGTTACCTAGCAACAAGATCCGACCAAGCCAATCATCAAGCAACCCGACAAATAAATATTCAATATACTCCAACGTTTAAAAAATACTCGCTGGCTTCCTGAAAGAGCACTCCTGCCTAATAAGAAACCCCTGCCAGTGTAATTACTAAATGTTGTGAGATGATATTAAAATATCGTCCGGCCATTTTTCATACCCAAACGAAAGCGCCGTGCTTTTTTCCTGGGTATTAAATAGAAACTGGTTCATAATGAGGATTGCGACATCCTTTTCTTCAAAGTGACTGAAAGCTTTAAAATTACTAGACCTCTTGAGTTTAATTGGTTGTTTGGAGAAAATATGGCCAACATATACTTAGTTAGTTACTGATTATAGATAACTACAACTAACAGCTTACTACAAAACCAGTGGGTCAAGTTTGTACAAACAGAAATTATGAGCAACCGAACTCAACACCTCTGTCATGCTGGAATACTTGCTTGTGCCGTAGAAAATCTTGAAAGGGGTTATACTTACAAAAAATCCTAATAAGATTAGGTAGCTAACCAGCCCTAAAAGCATTAGCACGTAAAAAGATTACACCCAAAATAGTCGGTGAATACATCCAAAATCTCCAAACCCTGGGAAAACATGACCTTACAATATCTTGGGTGCGAAGACACAAAGGAGTAATGAACTAGCAGACAGACTGGTCAAAAGAAGATCTTCAAGGCCATATTGATTTTAATTGGCTGACTGGAGAAAATATGGCGTTCATAAACTACACTGATCAATAAAATTAACTCATTAATCTTAAATTTTAATATATTTAGATTTATTCACATTCTGCATACCAAAAATAGGCTTGGTTGTAAAAGTACGAAATTTAAAAAGAAAATGTTTATTAGTTAATTTTAAAGAAAAATATGTATTGAGTAAAGAAACAAAACACAGGAAAATTCATAAACAAATAAAAATGTTTAAAAAAACCATTTTATGGTTCCCTTTAATACCAAGTATTTTCACCTGTGGCACGAATCACGTCCGTTAAACGCGTTTGCATTCCTTGGAAAAGATTTCTGTTAAAATCCTCAGTAATTCTTTCCCACTCATCAAGAACAGCCATTTCCAGCTGTTCTAGAGTCTTATGAAAGGTTTCATCGTCGTATTCGTCGCTTAAGTTGGTCCAAGTGTGTTCGATTGGGTTCAAATCTGGATCTCGAGCTGGCCACACTTATTACTCTCATTCAAGTGGTCATCCTCAATACGTGCTCTATGGGGACTGGCATTATCCTGCATTAGCAAGAATCTCTCATTGATGTGGGGGGGGGGCAAATGGCACTACACTTCGATTATGTTTTGTATCTCTCTGAAGTTGGAGATCTTCCTAGCACAGCAACCAATTCGGTGCGGAAGTCCAAGGAAATGCCACCCCAGAACATCACTGACCCACCGTAGAATGCCTCCTGAGGAACCATACAGCATGCGACGTACCTTTCTCCTGAGCGTCTCCATATGAAATTATGCCCATCTGAAGATTTGAGGCCAACTCTCATCTCATCTGCAAAGAGGTCCCAAATCTTCCAATGTCAAATTCACATGTTCCCGTGCGAAATGTACGCTAGCCGTTTTCTGAACTGTAGTAAGATGAGTTCCACGAGCCGGGTGCAGGGCCCTGAAGTTATGTTCATTGAGCCTTCTTCTTATAGTTCTGGAGGAAATCGATACATTTCGCACTTGTCTTATCAAATTTCTTATCTCATTTCCTGTAGTGCTGCGGTTTCGTAGGTCGTGATGACAGATGTTTCTATCGCCTCTCTCGTCGAAGCCCTATTTCTCTGAAGCACCCTTTATTGAAGAGTGATTTACACTCAGTACCCTGGCGACTTCGAGCTGGCTGTATCTGTCCTCTAATAACGTTATGACTCTGACCTGTCATACTCACTCTAACCATTGAAAAAGGTTTAGAATAAGAATAATATCAAATGAAATCACCGGAGAAAAATAATAACTGTACGCGATCTTTAGACGTAGTAGAATGGAAGGGCACAATTCTACTTTTTGTGCAAATGAGATTAATCAGTACGGATGTAAACAAAACATTATTTACTGTTTATTTTGACTACGATAGCTCCTAATTACCTGTAACTAATGTAGAAAGATAATGGATTTAATTTTAAACTAAATAAATTGAGTGGTGCGTTAAATTTGTCCATCAGCGTAGATAGCAACCGATTAAAGATAACTAATTAATCAGATGAAAGAATATTGTCTGAAAAAGTCGTTTTATCTACGTTTGGAGGTGTTATCTCAGAAACGGCTTGAGTTTGTACATTCCTTTCTTATCTCTTAAGAAACCGATTACCGGTAGCAAATGACATATTCAAAGATCTCAAAGTTTATTGGGGTTTTAGAAAGATCAAATGATCGAATTGAAAATCTATGCATCACAAGGGCAATGATTACAATCCCAGCAGGTGCCTTAAAAACTCTATTAAAGCTACCTAAAAGCATTAGCTCATAAAAAGATTACTTCAAAATAGTTGGTGAACGTCCATAATCTACAAACCTGGGAAAACATGACCATACAATATGTTGTGTGCGAAGACGCAAAACAGTCCTTGGTAATGAACAAGCAGAAAAAACTAACCAGAGCAGGTTTCTAATACCAACTTCCAAGGCCAAGAGCAGGCCATGTTTTGATAGCAGTAGATTGCACACATATTTAGATTGCTTCATCTCAGAATGAGTCCACAGAGAGAAAAAAAAGAAACGATAAATCGACGAACTCTAGAGCCAAAGCTGGCAATCACGTTGCTACAGTTAGGGTAAGAACAACAGTAACCTTATGCAATGGCAATGTCGTAATCAATGAAGTTCGGAAATGCGATTATTGCTGTTGGAAAACTATAACCGACCAGTTAGGATAAAATTCATGGGGTGAAATACAGCTGCTCTACAGTCACTAGCATCAGAGAAATCATCTACACAACATGAGTATAATCAGTGATAACCCCATTTGTAGGTTTGGCCGTGAGGAAAAAGAAACTGCCACCGATATTAACTAGGGTACCAAAAATACCTGGGAAAAAAAATTGCAGGATTGACACTCAATGAGTTGTTAAAAGAAGGTTCGATTTATTTGAACTGAACTAAGAAACTAGAAAAACTATACTAAGCGAAAATGCTGCAGTGGCGAATACCAACCCCTTCACACCTGCTTCTTAGTACTTTCATCATCTTCTTCACTTTTTGTAGAGCCTTTTCCAACTGTTGTTGATATAGTTTAATAATTTAGTTATAAAATTCCTTTTGAAAACACGGGCCTTGCAGGACCCAACTCAATGCTGCATTGTACAATGAATGTTATGTAAATCCCGCTCGTGACTAACTTTTTCATATCAACCAAGACCATAGATAAAAAGTATATTTAATTAGAATAATTAATACAGTAAATCATGACTTCTATAATATATTGGTTATGTAAATGTTATTCATTGTTATAAAATAACAGGCCTAATTATTATATTGATTTTTTACCGTCTCCTCTCCGACGGAAGGACAGCGTGTTTTCCAGAACGACCAAGGGTCAAAATCATTAGTTGCGTCATGATTGACTTAATGATGGCCATACGACCTAGTCCATGGCGGAGTATTCCGGCCTCTATAACTTTCACAAAAATGAACTGTGACAACCAACAAGTAGGCTGGTAAACTCGGGCATCCATTACATCCGGCGATTTAACCTATCAGCGCTCCCCCATGTGCCAATAGGAACTTCTGATGAAGTTCAAAATGTGAAGGCTACTCTAAGTCTGAGTGATTTTTCTAGAAAATGTCGTCAATTTGTACTTTTTGAATTATTGTATACACAGTTTAAACCATAAAAAATGGCCTACGTCAACATACATTTTAAAGACTGATCAATCGTTACAAACTTTCTTAATTTTGCAAGACCAAGATTAAACCAATCATTTTACACCACTGCCATTTGGCGCTTCACCTTTACCAAAATATTCCCAAAAATATAATAAATCGGGATGTATAAATTGTGCCAAACAGTACCCTAGCACTTGTCGCTTGAATGAACGTTTATTGAGGGTCAAAAAGACGTTTTGGAACTTCGGAAGTATTATTCAAACTTTCCAATGTCGATTTGAAAATTTTCTCGACTTTCGTAGTTTTTATAAAGGAAAATTTCGAAAACAATGACATCTCCCCAATAGCCAGATATCATTTATGCATAGGGAGAACAAGAGAGGGCTTCACAGACAACCTTGTCGAACACCGCACTTTACTTTGAAGAATTGAGATCTCCCTTCGGGGCACCATATGCTAGCTTTTGACTCTAGGTACAGATTTTAAAATGAACGGAATCAAAGGCAACTTTGAAGAACGCGTAAACCTTTATATCCTTACTACTAAGATGAAATTAGTAGACTAATTACTGACAAAAAATAGAGTGTACAGAAATGTTACTTTTTTTTAAAACATTGGTTTAAACTCGAACGCAAAAAATGCAGATCATGATGATTAGAAATGGTCGAAACTATCAATAATCAATAAAAAAAACACCTTTAACATAATTTTTAGCCCACTGCTGAAAGAGTGAACTAGTGAACACACATAAAGATCGGAAACAACCACGATACAAGTAATCAACAAATAAAATAATCAACCTTTTAGAATTATTTTTCTTCGTTTCTAGGTGATAAATCACACATACCCCTTCGAAGATGGCAAAGCACAAAAAAAATACGAAACCAATGAGTACATACAGGGCATGATGATAGGACACAACTGCAGTACAAGTAACCCCCAAACAAAATAAATAATCACCCCATTAACATGGAATAATTTGATTCCGTGTTTATTAATGAAAAAAGATGCCACCCTCTCCTGAAGATGGTAAAATACCGAATCACGTGTGCCAGACGAAAACCAGCGTGGGCAGACAGATCGGAAGATCGGTAACAACCACAGTACAAGGAATCACAAAACCAAATTAATAATCATCCCTTAAACATCATCTTTCATCGAGTATATAAAAAAAAACACAAAACTACTTCGGAAGATGGCAAAACATCGAAACACTCTGATAGACCGAACCAGCGAGGACAGACAGGTCACAAGGATAATTGGGCACAACCACACTTGAAGTAATCATAAAACAAAAGCAATAATATCTCTCTTAACCTTTTCTTTCTTTGTTCTTCAATGACAAACCCACTTCTGAAGATGGAAAGCACCGAAACATCCCTGACAGACAAGATTGATCGGCAACAACCACAGCCCACGTGATCAATAAATAAAATATATAATTAAACTTTTAACATTTTCTTTCTTTGTTTATCAATTACAAACAAACAGTGGCGACGGTGGCCGCAACGGTTTAGGCGTTGACACGGCGCTCATCACTGTAAGGTAAAGGTCCCGGGTTCGAATCCAGCGGACCTGCATTCGAACCCGGCATACTTACAAATGGACTTTTTTTCAAAAACACCGGCTCCCTGAGGGTTTATATGACCTCTGCTGTTGCGAACCCTCGTAAAAAAAATTACAAACAAACAAACCTACTGCTGAAAATTGCAAAACAACCGAAACACCTCCGACAGACTAAACCAACGAAAACAGATCGACTAGGATGGTCAGAAACAACAGTGCAAGTAACCCCCAAAGTAAATAAATAATCACCCCTTAAACGTCAGCTTTCATTGATCATTAAAAATAAAACAAACAAAACCTCTTCCGAAGATGGCATTACAAGGAGACATATTTGACAGGCCAAACCAGCGAGGATAGATTAATTTATTCTAATTGATTCTCTTACGTTTATTTTACGAAATACACCATTTTTATCTGTCAACTCTTATTTAAATTATGTGATAATCAAAGGCCAAAAAGCTTTTACAAATTCTAGTTATTAGTCTTAATTAATTTGTCTTCTTTCAGACTGTAATATATTTAAAATATAAATTGTATTTAAAGAATCACGGTTTTATAATTGAAGAAAGCATTTCTAATTAGGTTTCATTTGCAACTTACAAAAAACAGTACAGCGAATTCGTAATTAATTTCTGATTGCATGACATCAAATAAGAGAAGTGTTAACGGGCGTTGAATAATTTTAAGAGGATCTAAACGGCTCAGCTTCTTTTTTGTACATTAGTACATGATTAAGATTGCCATTAGCCAAATGAAAATTAATAATAAACCGGGGGAGGGGGAAATTAAAAGGACGGGAATGTAATGTAATGAAGTCTAGCGGAAAAAAGGCATGACCGCAAAGAAGGATAGAAATCGATTTTGTCGCTAAGGTGATTTCGTGCGTCCATCATCCCCCTCTTTTCATTAACTGCCTTACCCTCGTACACTCTCGGCATTCCTTTATTGCTTCATATATAATCGAGGGGAAAAGTAACATCTGCTCCTCCTTTCTCCTCTTCTCCTTATATCTCGAAGGAGGGAAAATTAAAAATGACTCCACTTTGATGCAGCCCTAGCCAATATCTTCAGCGGGCCGGGTGTAATTTAAAATTGTGAAGAAGAAAACTTCTACAACGCGCAAGGATACATTTCAATTAGCTTTATTCTTTTTGATAAAAAGATGATACTTTTTCCAACGGGTTTTCAACTCATTTTCTTACTTTCCTTTTACAAACCAACGTACAATACTTTCTTTTGAAAGTAATAATTTTTTTATTATAATTTTATTATTATTTTTTTTGGGGGGGGGGTATCGTGAAAGAAAGGCCAGAGGCGACAGTTGGGAATCGAACCCACGACCGCGAGGTCTATGAGCCGAGAGTCTCTCTCGCTAACCACTCGGCTACTGCGGTATCAATTAGTTAATATTCATTATAATCTTACAAGTACATATTTGTACATTAAATTAAAAAATAAAGACGTCATGGTTAAAAACAGGCAGGGGCAGCATTGTCTACTTTAATATTTCATTTTTGCATATGTCATACGCTAAAAATATACATGATTGTTGTCTTGTTCCTTGAAGATGGAGGTGTCTAAAGTATTCAGAGCTTCTTCATGTCTGAAAATATGCATTTTTTCGGAGTTTCCCCGGTGAGGCCCAATATTTTAACCGTTTGGCCACCATCGTCGGAAAAATTCAGTTGAGATTCGATACGGTCAGATGTTCCCATCTTTACTCATGGGTGTTATTAAACCCATGAGGATTTTTAACGTCCGGACTTATCCCCGAGGGGATTTTTCAAAGGCCCAGTGTCCTCAAAAAGAACACCAGGAAGATTTTACATGCATGAACTTGTCAGAACCGTTGGCTAGCGAGGTGGTGTAATGCTAACCAAATTCAGAAGCGCCCTGAAAAGGGTACATCCATACATGTGCCTTGAAAAAGGCAGTTTTGTGGTTTCTGGCACAGCTTTTCAGCCGTGCCTTTCACCACCCCAAAGAGACAGAGAAGGTACCCTCTAGCTAAGGTACAATTTGTTTGCAAATCGCGACTACCACGAGTCCAACCTCAATTAGTAGAGTAGCATGGATACTCCACACTCTTCTTCCGTGGTTCAGTATTATTTTTAACGTGGGATTGATCACCCACCAGGGCGTTCATACGAACCCTATACTGATGTACCCGTTACCTGAGGGGTGCGGGTTCAGTAACTCAGGAAGCTTCTGCCAAAGGAGATGGGGAAGGGAAGGAAAAGAGAAATGATAAGGAAATTTTGCCTTCATCATTGGATAGCTCTAGGCACCGGAGCTGATGGTAGGACTTGCCTAAGCCCATAGGGAAGGTACCCTATCGGATGATTCGATATGGTCAGCAGGTAAATAATAGTCGGAGTGCTACTTGTCCATTTACGGAGCTCGAAACTACCTTTTCCGAATAAAGCGCGTAATTGTTCACGCAGAACGATAGCAGAAGTGACATCCTCGACTCAGGTGATAGCGTCATCGACGTACATGTTTTTCACCGTTGCGTGCTATGCAGCGGGATCAGGTACACCTTCATCAGAAAGAGCTCAGATAGTCAAAACACTGTAAGTGACAGTAGACTGTTCAAATTCTTAAACATTTTCAGCTGGAGAGGGACGCCAAAAAATGTGCTGGGCATGACGGTCATCAGACGAACGAAGACTTGCCGATATATTTCTAGGACGTCCTCGCAAAGTGCAATTTTTGGACGCAAAAGGATATTAAAATGTTGGAAATATTTTGTAATTTTGGGCCAATCAATGTGATGTGGAATAATGTAGGGGACTTGTCCCAACTCCAAGTATTCGGTCATAAATTACTGGTATGACCTTTAACATCTTGGAGTTCGCTGTAAGCGGATTTCGAGTAGCTTAAAGCATTGAAACGCTCGAGGAGAAGTGCTCATTAGCTGACCGTAGTAGGACTTGATCAGGAGAGCGACGATGAACCTGTCAGATTGATCACTATGATGTGTTTCAGAAAAATGGTTTTCCACATTCACGTCCAATTAGTTTATAGATGGAGGTTGCGAGATTCTTCAACTTCCTTGAATTTTTCATTTCATTTGACAAATTTGAGAAAAATATCTCTAACATGGGCTCGCCAATGGTACATTGTTAGAGTCGATAATTTTCCAGCCGAACGAGGTAGGGATGGCTGAAGGGTTGGTTATCTCCGTTGTGAGAAATCACGTTAGGATAGATGTCAGCCCTAAACAGCATAGCAAATGAAGCAGGAATGTGGAACAATTAGTCAGTGGATTGAAAGCGAGCAAACTTGCGTAAGATTTCCACAGACGCTTCGGTAGCAAGAAGCGGATTGGAAATTTTTGATAAACTTAGGTCTGTAGATCAAGAGGATTGTTTTAAAACTTTGAACGGATGGGACAATCTATTATTCCATGAGATTTCGTGAAAGATTGTTCCGATAATGGAAATTGGTTTCAAGCGAAGTTGTTTTACCAAAGATTGACTTACTTCAGGCACTTCGGATCAGGGATCAAGAATGACGCGGATTTGGTGAAAACGACCAACAACGTCAGAATATCAAAGCTTGAACAGCGCCCAGAATGGATAACAGGGACGTAGATGGTGACCCTTGAACATCAGAAAGTGGGAACATTTCGTTGTCTGATAAGTCGGTGGAAACAGAGGGTGGGGGCAAGTCAAGTGAAGATGTGGGAGAATGCAACAAGGTAGACATTTTGATGACGCTTTTACAAACGGCTTTCGATGAACAATTGTTTCGAGAATTTCGCCCATACAATTAAAGCAACTTTTGTTTTCGCGGAGAAAATTGTATTTCTGATCTAACGTCAATCTAATAGGACAGTTGAAAAGAAAATACACTCTATTGCATTTCGGGCAATTAAGTTTTTTTGAGTTGGAGGAAAGTTTTCTTTCTTCGGTAACTGAAGAAGATTTCGCCAATAATACCTGTGGTTGATTGATTGGATTTATCATAAGTGGGGACACTATCTGAATAACGTTTGTTTTCAAACCCTCTCCGTGTATAAGTATCATCGTTTTTCAAAACAAGTGAAAAGAACAGAAATTCTGCTAAGTCTTCGATTGATTGCATTTACTGATGTCTGAAAAACATTCATGAACGACTTTAAGTTGGAAAAGACGAAGTGAGGGGTTTGAAATTTATAATCTTGCTTAAGTACATGGTTGCTACTCTACGTCTATATTGACAGCAATCAACCAAGGCTCTATAGGTTAATTCGTAATATTCACGAGACATCTGAAAGGGTTTCATCCTTTAAAGAGGATTTTAGATACTTAAACTTCTGGGAAGCATGTAAATTTTGGACATTATGAAAAAGAGAGTCATAAATCGCGATGAATTGTGGCCAATTTGCAATTAAACCATTGAAATTAGGAAGAGGAATTTTTGGTAGCATGAAGGATGCATTGGAAAACCGGTGGTAATGGCAACAGGTCGCAAACGTTTTTCCTCCATTATTAATCTAGAGTGAGATGCCTCAGTAGAATAAACAACATCCACAAAACTGATGTTGGCTTGAGTATTTTCAACTTGATCTTTGAGAGGCAAGGATGTATTAAACTCGAATATTTGATCGTTGGCGACATAAAATCTATTCTTTAAATCATCCAGACGCGCGCAGTACGCCTTCAGTGTGCCCAAATCCGAGCGTGTAAAGCTGTTGTGTGCTCCTTGTGCAAAAACATCAGCCTTTTTAAAAGTCTATTTAGACATCTTTTGATCAAGCTTGATGTCAATTGAATGATCGGATTCTTTCTTCGACATGATAAAAGAATAAACAAGTCTGTCTAGATTAGAAATAAAATAAAACCAGACGTTCGATGCTTGTGCACAAAATTTAATAAACAAACGAAAAATTATTTGTAAAGTAGGCCTTGTTTCTATTTGAACGAAAGTTTTTTTTTGCGGAGAGCAAAATGGTAATTTTCCTTTTAGCGAGGAAATTTGCTGCAAGAAGTTATCGCTCTTAAAAAAAATCGTTCTTATTACATTGTAATAGTCCAAAGCGAAATAGATAAGGAGTGGCGACAAAGCCGATAAAGACGGTAGCGGTTAATCCTTTAATCCCTTGAGAGCTGATAGCAAACCTTCCTCTAATAGCCGTTTAAATTGGAATTAATATTTTTATACGTTTTTATCCGTCCCGGAGGACCATTAATTGTGTAGGTGCCGTTAAATATGGTGCTAGGGCGCGCGCTGGTGTTGTCACGAAACCAATAATGAAAATAATTAAACAAACCAAAATTAAATAAAACTGCTATACCTGTAGTCCTCCTCGCAAGTACAAAGGCCCTGGTTAATATGATGGCTTAGATTACCACGATACCTGCTAGGTTCCGCCCGAACCTTTTCAGTCGGTAGTTGGCGGATTTCATTCCCGTGATTTTAAATTAAAAGAAAATTAAACTGAAAATAACTTCTAAAAATCTTAAAGGAATGTTAGCGGGAAGCAAAGACGTACGTTCCAGTTTCAACAGGAGTAAGTAACGAGGGATGCAGTCCCTTAACGGCCAGTTTAGAGATTAGGGCGCAAGGGATTGTTGGCTGCATTTCAGCCGAAACGTGAACCTATTTGAGTATTTCTTGTGCACAGGGAATTGTACGGATCTCAGGTTGGAAATATTGATTGGGTAGGACCTAGAGGTTTCACTAGGCCAAAATTTGGACCTTTAACCCTTGCATGAACTAACTTCAGGGTTTTTATTTTTCAAAATATTTCTCGTTTCCATTTCTATTTGGAAGAGACTGTCAACGATTTATTTTCCTTTTCATTTTGTCAGACATTATTGTAACCATTTCATTTAATTGTATACTTATTAAGATTTTACGGTGGCTTTCGTATGCTCTCCTCTGGAAAGTATACAACTTCCCTTGCGAACTTAATAAATTTGGGATGATTTTCTGGTCGTAGAAGAGTTAAACACACAGGGCCACCAAATATTCTGAGCGCGTAAGAAATAAAGGGAAGTGAGATAGACAGAAAGAAAGAGAGCGAGAGAAAAAAAAACAGATAGATAGATAGATAAATAGATAGATATATAGATAGATAGATAGATAGATAGATAGATAGATAGATAGATAGAGAGAGAGAGAGAGAGAGAGAGAGAGAGAGAGATAGGGTGAGAGTGAGAGAGAGAAAGGGGATAGTGAGCGAGACAGACTGACAGACTGAGTGAGAGAATACGAACGAGAAAGAAAGAATGTGAGAAGTAGAGAGAATAAGAGCTAGTAAGAACGTGAAAGAAAGAGAGATAGAGATAGATAGATAGATAGATAGATAGATAGATAGAGAGAGAGAGAGAGAGAGAAATAGAGAAAGTAAGAGCGAGTAAGTAAGAATGAATGAATATCGTTTTGTTTAAAAAATCTCGCAAATTTAGGTTACGAACGTCCTCCCTTACAGTTAATAAGAAAAAGAGCGAGAGAAAAAAAGAAAGAAAGCGAGAAAGAAAAAGAGAGAGAGAGAGAGAGAGAGAGAGAGAGAGAGAGAGAGAGAGAGAGAGAGCACTAATTATAATAAACATGTCAATTTTTGTAATTGGTTTTGGGGGTTTTGGCGCAGCCAAATTTCTCGATTTCAAAGTATACTGGGTCGATACAAAAATAATAAAATTAAACAAAATGGTCAAATACTTGATTTTAACTATTCAATAATGTTTATTGCACAAGGAACTTCTATCAGTTTCTGTATCAATTTTACTTATATAAATTTCGTTAATTTGGTCCACTACTATCTAATTTTTATCTATAATACTAAATTATACAAATAACTCGTAATATATCTCTCAAATTAAAAAAGTAGATAAATTTTAAACAATTTTTTAAAATATTTTATTGCCAACTCGGGGACATAAAAATCCTTAAGTACAACCGGTTTACTTTATAAAACGTCTGGTTTTTTTTTTTAAGCAACAGGATAAAGATTTATTTGTTAGAAGATGAGCGAGACACCGATTGAGAAGTGCACAGGAGTAGAATTCAGCCGTGATGATGAGGAAAGGCAAATGAACGTCTATTAACCACTTGTAACTGACGGACTTTATCCCAAGATGATGATGGCATTTGGACTCGAGAGGGGAATCCTTCACTATGAATCCTGACAACTAAAACAGTTAACTCCATCAAACACTATTCACGACAAGTCTAAGTTCGAGAATAAAGCTGGTAGCTTAATTAGTAGCATTTCGGTCGTCTAATGGTTCATTTATGAATTAGCAAATGTTTCGGCGATGAGAAAAATATAATCAGAGTCTTTATGAATAACAGAAAAGGCGAAGTGAAGGAAGACTTAAAAGATATTATTTTAACCCATTAAATCATAGGGATTTTTTGAAAGAAACGAGGAAGAATAACTGAATGAAGTTGAAATTGTCATGAACCAGTAGGTCAAAGTTATCCTGGTCTTCGTACCATTGTGCGTTAATTTCACAATAAAAAGTAAAGTTAATTTTCTTAAAAGCTTGTTTTTACTTTGGTCTGCTTGTCTTCGCTCTATTAATACAATTTTAAAAATAAATCTTCAACAAAAATTGCGTATACACATTATCCGATAATCGTAAATAATTAAATATAACGTGTTTGTAATATTTATTTATTTTTGTAAATTTGTTTATTTCACATTACTCCCCTATAACACTACTTCAAATTATATATCCCACTTAAAACATAGGTATACAAAGTACATATTTACATATAAGATTGTATTTTCTTAATTAATTAAGGCGTTATGTTAAAGCCATATAATTTAATTTAATTTTTTGTAAGTTTGTTTAATATGAATAGCCATCGAGAATGTGAAATATTTCCCTTCTGAAGATCATAAATTTTCAAAGACTTTTTGGCCGTTGAAGAGTTAAACACGCATATTCTGAGCGAGTAAAAAAAAAAGAGAGAGAGAGTGAGAGTGAGAGAGAAAGAGAGAGTGAGAGAGAAAGAGAGAGAAAGAGAGAGAGAGAGAGAGAGAGAGAGAGAAAGAGAAAGAAGTAAATAGAAAAACGAATTGCAAAAACATACAGAAAAGTAGATAAGGCAACAAGAAGAATAGAAAGAAAGAAAAAGAGAAGGAAGATAGGATGAGAAGGAAAAAAGTCACAAATGAAGGAGCTGGAGGAGATAAAAATAGAAATAGAGACGGAGAGAGAAAAAATATTTAACAAGGAAGACAGTCAACCAGATACACACAGCAAGAAAGAAAGAAAAATGGTGGGAGATGGAAATAAAAATAAAGAGAAGGAGCGACCGAAAAAACACTGAATATACAAGGACTTACAATCCATCAAAAGAGAGAGAGAGAGAGAGAGAGAGAGAGCGAGAGAGAAAGTGAGAGAGAGACGTTAATTAACCAATAGTGGGTTTTCTTGTCATGAAACTACAAGGAGGGCTTACAAGAAGACATAAAAGAATAAAAAAACTTTTTAAAATTTACATACATGAAAGCCGGCCACCACCTCCAGCGGAAGGGTTTGCAATCATTGCTGTATTGGAACTTTTTTGTGTTATATTAACCCATGAAGATGTATTTTCTTTTTTTTAATAAGGTTCTTTTTATTCATCCTATCGTGAAGGCAAAGATTTATGTTCATAGCTAAAGATAATGCAAAGAATGTGTCTCAAAACGGAGCATTTCCCCTGGGACTTAGCTTTATGAAAGTTCCAATTAAAATTCACATAGATAAGAAAAGGGTCCAGGTCGGATTCTAACACATTTATCAAGAGGGAAATGAGGAAAGAGACAAGTTTTAAAAGAGTTTCCCCCTGAAGAAGTAGGCACGTCTAAATTAGAAAGGCGCCGGATTCCTCCTCCTCTCAACCTATTGCAGTCACCAAATCACCAAGGGTCTCAACTTTGAATTGACCCTCTCTCTAGTTGTTAGATCCAAAATCACCGTCAGGAATTCGTTAATTAATTCTGTAGGGAGTGGAAGAGTAGAGCACTGGGCCTCCTTCTCCGTTCGGACTCATTCCAAAACATGAAAATGTACGGTTCAACGGTTTTAGTTACGTTACGTACAAGCCTGATATAAAAAAAAACGAAAAAACAAAAAACAAAGCAGTATAAACAGTCTTTTATACATTATTTTTCTAACTCTTATTCTGTGCATACGTACTTTGATTTTACCTATTTAATTTTTCTTGTTTTTTATACAACAGTGGAAGTATAGTGTAGCGTAAAATAGTTATATTAGGCTTCACTTTATTTGTATAATAATTCTGTGCCATAACCCTACGGTTAAGTTCTACAAATGATGATGAAAAGCTTCGCTTTTAGGAAGGTGGCGACCCTATTTCGAACAACAAATTCATTTGTTTAACAGAAGAAAACCTAACTGTAACTTTTCAAGCACAGAATGAAACTATTATCGTGAGATTTCAAGCTTTAGATACGTTTTAATAATTTTTTGAAATTTGCGAATGAAGTTTTTCTGTGTTTCTTGCCTTGATGAACTAGCAACTCGCCATCTCTCACCCTTTTATAAGACTGTCGCTTTTTATGTATATTCTATTAATTCTCCAATGAAAGAAAAAACCGGTATTTTTCCAGGAGTAAATTGAAAGGGAAAAATTTGAGCTCGATCAGAAAATCGCCTATACTGAAAAGTTCTATTTCTTTACTTTTCGGTATACTTTCCTACAAAACTATTCGTATTCTTGAAAATATTTTTATTTCGTTTTCTAGAGCAATCGTTTACAAACAATTGCAACGAGCGATCTTTTTACAAAGCGCCCAGGAACGGGAAATTATTTTTTTTGTACATAAAAAAAAACAAATTGTGCCACAAAATGAACGCATCAATATTATCTAACTATTATAGGTATAATATAACTTAATATAATTTAACTTATTATGTAACTATTCTTTCTTTGTAAGGTCTTGGTTGAGATAGAAAGTCAGTGTCACGAGCGGGATTCGAACCCACGACCTTCGGCTCAATACGCCGCTTCTCTACCACTTGAGCTATCGTGACTTCGATCCTCTCGGACACCAACTCTCCATCTCAAACTACAACCGTTCAAATTTTTCACTCTTTTTGCCATTTTCAAATGTCGTGTATTCAGGATTGGATTGTCAGCGACTTATGAAGTGGCCACGGGAGCTGTTTACTTAAGTGATACTTCTTTTATTTATTAAATATTAATCCATTTACGTTTTAGTGGTCAATTGACCTATTTACTTCTTTCAATTAATTATTCTTTCTTTCTCAACCAAGACCTTACAAAGAAAGAATAATTAATTGAAATAAGTAACTTGGTCAATCGACCACTAAAACGTAAATGGATTATTATATAACATTTTTAGTTTAAGCCGATTCACACTGCGCTTTAGAAAGTCCTCATCTAAACAAAATGTGCAATAACACATAACACACAAATGATCCTTTAAAGGATAATTATTTATTATTTTATTACATTTAGCATCTTAATACAGTCCAGCATTACCTACCTACCTTGCGGGTTTAGCCTAAACGTTACGCCGTATGGTAAGAGTTACAATACGCTTTAGCTTATTTAGATAAATTTTGTATCACAAATATTTAAAAAATCAAAGGTAAAGCCAATTTGTTGAAAGAAAAACACTCAATTCTATTATCAAGCTTTCGAGGAAAATCATCCCCTTCATCAGTACTTTGAAACTTGTTAATAGTGGAACGAGATTACAACCCATCCCTTCTATTGACTTATAGGAAGTAATCAACTCGGAAATTAACTATATTTGAAACCATAAGTTTCCGTAATGTAAGTACACGTTCATATTGTTTTTTTTTTATGTTGGCCTTATCCTTCATTGTTTAATAAAAACGTTATAATATTAAAAGCTGATATCGATTATAATAGTTTGTTTGTTTATTTCCCTATGTATTTGAAGTTTGTCCATTTTGTGTCTGTTTTTTATTTTGGCCATCTCCAAACATCCCGGCCTCTCTATAATAATATATGATAATAATTGTTTTATTAAATACTCAAGATACATACAGATAATATAAATTTACACAGCTTGGGAATTTTCCTTCAGCCGGAGGTCGTCCGATATTTTTTCTCTCTTTCTCTCTTTCTTTTTTTCTCTTCTTTTGTCAGCAATTAAGAACGTTTCATACTTAGAAAAAAGAAAGAAAAAATACGGAAAATATATAAAACAGGTCAACCTCTGAAATTGGTGAGAAGTTGAAACGCTCCTGACAGACCGAAACAACGGGGTAAGCAGACCAAAATGATCGGAAACAACAATACTACATCATACGAACCATCGTGTTTAGGGTGAAAATTCTAAGTTCTAAAATAAATTCTTTTTCTCCGAAGGAAAAAAAACCCTGAGGGTTTATATGACCTCTGCTGTTGCGAACCTTCGTAAAAAAATAAATATATAAAGAAAATCAGCTTTATAGATTCCTCCAAAGCTGTGGTTGTGCGTTCAGGTCGTACAGAAAATAAAAAAATAGACCGCGCAGTTTTGACAGTCCTTGATGACATTTTGGCTAAAAACCCTTACGACCACTCTGGTAGGTGGGTATGTTTTTGAAGAAGAAAGCAAATTCAGTTGTTACTGCCAAAGTTTCGAATATTTTAAGCTCATCATCAGGGCAGCAGTTACAGTTCTTGGCAATGTGTGGACTGAGTCTTTGGACTGACTTGGGAGTAAGAGCTGAATTTGTTTTCTTCTCAAGATCATACATTGATCCAGAGGGGTCGTGATTGAAAAAGTGGTCGATATTTCTAATACTGAAAATAAAACCCAAAAATCTGAGACGAAAGTCTTAACTTAAACTTGTGTTTTGTTTATAGTGTATCGATCGATCTGCGTAGATTTAACAAACCGACAGCATAAGAAATATCCGAAGTTTACCATTCTTCAGAGGAGAACCGCCACGTCATCCACATATCTTTGTGTAATATCGTCAAAGCGGTCCAAAGTTAATTTCTGTGTGTTCCCTCATTGTGAACTCATGTTTTACCCACTGATCTATCGCCGTGGTGAGCCAGGACAGGATTCTGAAATGACCCATAACGGATGAGAAAACAAAACCGTCGTGAACGACTAACAATGTTACAGTTTGCTTGCTATCGACTTGCTATTCGCAATCCATTTCGCCACGTTCATAAATCATATTGTTCCATGATTACGACTATAGAAAGGGGCTGTCGCCCCAACAGGCCATTAGTTTGTAATATGTACAAATATGTACATATTGTATGCATATATATACACTGCTCCACATAAAAAAGCACTATGAAATACTAATTTTCTTAAAATTTGACAATATTTTTTGTTTTACTACCTTAAAAATGATTTAATAATTTTAATTAGACGGAAAGTATTTGTTTTTATCGCCGATAGTGAGGGAAAATTGCTTAATTCCTAATTTGATGTAAAATCTCCACAACGTAAATCATCAACAATGGCATTTAATCCTTTAAAAAGGCTTTTATTCACTATTTGGTGTCACAAAACTACTATTTGGTGTGTGGTGTTGAAAGTTGCCCGTTTCATTGCATTGTTTGAGGATGGAAGAATCAGCGTTAGGCTGCAAGAGTTTTAGATTAGCCTAAAACGGCGTTTGTCGGGCATCCAGTAGTACCAGGAGGCTGCAAGGTGTACTCGGGGTGCCCAAGTGCCAAGGGACCAGCTGACGACCGATTTATCATAATGGTTATTTTGAGACATCGCTTTTCCTTGCTTCTAAAACGTCTCAGAGACTTCTCTGTACGGTATGTGTCCGTTAGAGAGTGAGAAAGAGACTCGCAGAAATGTGTGTACATTCCAGAAGGCCAGTAAAAGATTCAGCACTTACCAAAGACCATCGTCGGGACCGGTTAGAGTTCGCAATGGACACCGATATTGGGCGGAAACAGTAATGAAAGAATGTTATGTTTTCAAGTCAATTCCCAGTTTTCTCTCCATTCTCCAGATGGGCGTCTTTGATTCTATCGAGCAACTGTACAGCTCTACAGCCAATGCAAGTTGCCGGAAGAGGGTCGTTCGGTGATGGTTCAGTTATGGTGTGGAGAAGAATTTCTTTGGAGGCAAAAACGAGTTACTCATTTTAAAAGGACGTAAGTTAATACAGGAATCTACGTGACAGAAATTCTTGAGGAATAAGTGGTGCCATTTGCTCCGTTTATTGGCGAACAATTTTCGTTTATGCAAGATAATAAGGTCTCTTGCCATCGAGGGTAAGCCTATATGACGCACTCTGAATTCTGCCAAAACTGGGCATTCTCCTAAAAAACTTAGTGCTCAGGATGTTGCGCGTGGTGTGACCCTTATTGACGTTCCAGCAGCCATGAGGGTATTGCCACCGTAATTCCCTACAAAACTCTGCGAGAGGCCGTTCAACTTTTTCGAGAAACCCTACTATAGAAGGTCCGGTTCTGGACGCCCTAGGGTAACAGAACCAGAGGATGGCCGTTTTTTGGCTTTGAGAAATTTGGGAAACCTTATTGTTGTTCAAGTGGTTCATCAGATCCTGGAAGATCGTGGTGCCCAAATTTTTTGAACGCACTGGTTGAAGAAGATTAAATCGGTACGGACTGATGGCTTTTCGCCCCGTAGGAACCAGAATTGACAGAACACACATAGCTGCACGGCTCGCATTTGCTCGAGAACACAGCTATTGGGCTTTAGACGATTCTGCTGTACTTTTTACAGATGATTGTAGATTTGCTCTACGATCTCCAGATGGGCGTGAAAGAATGCGGAGAAGGCGAAATGAAATGTATGAAGCTTGTAATTTTTCCCAGAGCCAACCTTTTCAACGTAGCTCAGTGATGATGTGGGCGGGAATTTCAATGCAGAGTCGCACAGAGTTGGTTGTTGTTCGTGGAGGGTCTTAGACGGCCACTCGCTATGAGGATGAAATTTTGGAACATCATGCGTTGCCTATCCTTGATGAAATCAGCGACAAACCAATTCTAATGCACGATAATGCCCGTCCACATGTCGCTCGCATAGTACAAGCGTACCTTGAACAGCACACCATCAGGGTCTTAGCCTGGCCAGCCCGTTCTCCAGACTGGAACCCCATCGAACATTTATGAGATACCCTCAAAAGACGAATAAGAGGACCTCCATCACTTCCTGGCACACTCCACGATCTTGAAAGAACTCTTCGTGAAGCACCTCCAACAAAATGGCATTTCCACACTGGTAGAAAGTAGTCCGAGGCGTCTTCGATATGTAATTAAGGCAAGAGGAGGAAATACGCGATATTGAAATGTTAATTACAAATCTAAAGCAAAATTAAAACCAATTTTATCTGTCCGTCTTTTTTTTCATTTTCGTTAGTAATGTACGTATTTTTACTTTCTTACACTCAATTATTAAACGTTAAAAAACGAGAAACTTTGCTTAATATATAAAAATATATACAAATTAAGTTATATTACAAGTGTGTGGAATTTTTTTACTGTAAGTGTATTCAATAGAAATAAAAGAATTGAAAAAAAAAGAATTTTTGTAGTTTTTGATAACAATATCTGTTCAGTAGAAATTCAGTTTTAACCCCCCCCCCCCAATTCGACCCATCTAAGGTTATGGTTACTTTGGAAGCGAATTCCGACAAAATTTTGTTCTGACGAGTACGACCGAAATCCTCATCAGGAAAAGGTGGTTACATTGTGGTGTTTTCTGATAGCCAGTACGTTTCTGCCTCCCAGCAAAATGGACGAAATTAATAAGTTTTATTTTCTTGAAAGTCGGTTGATTAAGCTGTTGTTGTTAGGTGGTGGAAAAACAGCATGTTAACCACATATTTTCCACAAGGGACGAGAAGGGAGAGTTTCAAACTTACTGCTATTACCTTAAAAAAAAGCATATTAATCCATATATGTTTAGTGATCATAATTGACCATATTAATTAAAATGAAATTTAAAAAATGGCAAAAAGAGGGAAAATTCGAACGGTTGTAAGTTGAGATGAGAGGGCGTCCGAGGGGATCCAAGTCACGATAGCTCAAGTGGTTAGAGCAGTGGCGTATTGAGCCGAAGGTCGTAGGTTCGAATCCCGCTCGTGACACTAATTTTTCGTCCCAACCAAAAACCTTAAATAAAAAGAATTATTCATTAGAATAATTAGTGTGGTTTATTATGACCACTAACCAAATCTGGCTCATTGCTTATGTTGATTTCTTGAGAGATTTTCTCCCACTTTGGCCGAGAAATAGCTCTGTTCTGATATTTTTTGTTGTTCATATCCCACAAACACCGATTCTCGAAAACAAGATTAATCAGTTTATCAAAATCCATGTTGAAATATCAAAATTGTCTAAATTGAACGTCAGAACGCACGAAAAAAATCAAACTGGTTTCAACGCTCGAATGGTCCTGACGACATCCTTGCCTTATCCTAAACCGGACACCGTGTATATTTACGAATTGAACAATTTCCGAAGGTGGGTTTTGTGTTTTTCAGGAGGGTGAGATAATATTCCCGAAAGGGCTAATTAGTTAAAGCGGTCTGAGGATGCCGTGAATAAACATGCGTTTTAGAGGAAATTAGAGAGAATGGGTTCGGTCGGCGAGGGGTTAGGGAAAATTGTTCAATCTGTGTAAATCCGTGGAAGGAATCTTTAGAGGGATTTTGTGGGAGGGATGCGAAGGCCGGAGGAAGGGGTGGCCGTGGAGGGATGTTAAATAGTACAAAATGGAGATGTAGGAGGGGCTAAAACGGCCAATAGAAGGGATGAAGAGGGCGTGGCGTACCACCTAATCATTACATACCTTAACAACCGCCTTAAACACACAATTTTTACCTTATTTCCAGGACGGGATGATATTATTCGTCATGATTCTCCCTTGTATGTACCTTTGCCAATTTGCCTTTTTTAATTACACCGCCCCCCGGGACACCCGCACCAGGACGGCAACCCTGTTTCCCTTCCGGGGACAAAAGCCGGACGAGAACAAATAACATCCGCTGACCCCACGAATCGGCCCCTGGAAAATGGGAAAAAAAACGGACGATTCACTTTCATTTTCCATTTTTTTCCGATCCCGTTTTTCCGAGGGGAAAACTAAAAAAATAAATTTCAACCTCCCCCCGAAGCATAAATCACTTGGGTTTTATTGTTTTCTTTTCCTTGGAAAAAACCCCAAGCTGAGTGGAGACTTGATAAACTAGATCTCAACCCACCCAGTGACGAAAAACAAGTCGTTCACATTTATATTCATTTCAATTAATTATTCTTTTTATATAAGGTCTTAGTTGAGATGAAAAAGTTAGTGCAACGAGTGGGATTCGAACCCACGAAATTCGGATCAATACGCCACTGCTCTAATCACTTGAGCTATCGTGACTTCGATCCACGTCCAAGATCGTGGGTTCGAATCCCGCTCGTGACACTAACTTTTTCATTTCAACCAAGAACATACACTAAAAGAATAATTAATTGAAATAAATAATTTCGTCAATTAGACCACTAAACATAAACGGATTAATAGTTAATAAGTAAAAACTTATCACTTCACAAACAACTCCCCGTGGCACTTCATAAGCCGCTGAGAATCAAATCCTGATTGCTCGACATTTGAAAAATGGCAAAAAGAGAGAAAAATTCGAAAGGTTGAAGATAGTGATGGGGAGTTGGAGTCAGAATGGATCAAAGTCACGATAGCTCAAGTGGTTAAAGCAGCGGCGTATTGAGCCGAAGGTCGTTGGTTCGACTCTCGCTCCTAACACTAACTTTTTCATCTCAACCAAAAACTTTAGATAAAAGGAATAATCAATTTAAATAAGCCATTCGGTCAATTATACCACTAAAATATAAATGGATTTATATATATAATTTGTTGGAGTCGTGAGGAGAGGTCATGAAAAAACGGAAAAAAGTGGTCTAAAACTACCGCAATTATTTTCACCAAGAAAAAAACACAGAAATACAAGGCCTATGCTTCTGTAATGATATGTTACAGTTAATAAATGAGGTTACCTAGGAATAATCTTTCGTAGAAATTATCATTTAGAGATCGTTTGATGCGGTCTGGTGTGATGTAGGTTTAGAAAACATTTTTTTTACCGTGCCAATGTTTCGAACTTTATTGAGATCATCTTCAGCACCTGGGATTTATAAACATTGTTTAAATTATACAAATAAATATAAGATGTGAATATGAAGTTATACAATGATGTACCCAATATAGAAATATTAGGTTTAATCAGAGTATTTGTTCTCATTCAAAGTTTTCTGTGTAGATGTGTTATTGTTGTATGTCGTCTTGAGAGTGTTACTGGGATATTAATATTTTTATGTATATATGTTTGATTTTGAAGGAGTATAGAAGGAAGTAAGGATAGATCTTGCTAGGGACAGCTTTCACCTACGCCTACAATTTACACATGAAATCGAAAACAGCAAAAAATGTTTTATAAACCTACAGCACACCAAACCGCATCTCACGATGTCTAAATAATCATTAATTAAAGGTCACTAAATACCACACACTTGGATAAAAAGTTAACGTGGAACCCACACCTGCAGCATACCATGAGGTAGTTTAGAAAAACACATTTTTCATTTTTTTTTGCAGTCGTTTCGACCTTTATTCGTGTCATCTTCAGGGCATAAAGTGTGGTTCTGTCGTATGGTTTTGGGTAAAATTATAGTTTTCTAAAATACCTCATTCTTGGCCGCTCCTCACGACCCCAGCAAATTATTAAACAAGTATTTGGGTACGAATTCAACACCGCTAGATGTATTTCAAACTCCAACTCAACTTCCAACTGAAACCTAGTCTGGAATTACGTAAATACCCTAAAAAAGGATCTAAATAGCGAAGCTTAGTGCAAGGTCTTCAATTTCGGGTAAAGAGGCAGCAGACATCCCTGTTAAAAATGGAGCCACAAGGAACACTGGTAACATAAATATTAGCCACGATAATAAAGAACTCCAAACTTGGGGAGCTACACTCGAAAGGCTAGTTGCAAAATAAATAAGGGACCCAAAATAACTTATGTATCATTAATATGGTGGACCAAAGCTCAACAAAAAGTAGCTAATCAATCACTAGGCAGCATACAATGATTAGCAAACCTATGTATCACACGGGCAATGACAGCAACCCTTATAAGTGCACTAGAAACTCTGCTAAATCTACCTCCACCGGAAACAGTCATACAAGGAGAAGCTAGGAAAACCTCATGTGGTGTCCAAAAACAATCAATTTGCACGGGAACTAAACAATTCGGGCACACAACCATAATTAATAAAATCAGACACCCATTCTTAGAAATGGGTAAAAAAAAAAAAAAAACGAAGGAACCGGTCGGGTCTCTGTTTTACAAGCTCAAAACTTGAGCAAACAAACTCATTTGGGAAGTACTCGTAAGTTTTTTGCTTGTGCCCTAGAAAATCAGAAAAGGGGTTACACTGCAAAAGAATCCCCATAAGATTGGATAGTCAAGCAGCTATTGAAGAATTAGCGAATAAAAAATTACATCAAAACTTATCAATGAATGCATCCAAAATCTCCAAAACCTGGGGAAAAATAAAAACTTGATAATATCTTGGGTGCCAGGACCCGACGGAATTTTGGATAACGAAAAAGCAGACATACTGGCCAGAGGAGGATCTGCAAGACCATACATAGGCCCCAAACCTATACTTGGGATACCAAAAACAAACAGAATCCTCCATCACAGAATGGATCCAAAAAATACATAGGGAGAAATGGATAAATTCTAGGAGCACTAGATACAGTAAACTTATGCTGAAATAACCCTCATCAAGACAGGCAAACTTCTAGTTATAGAGGGTTAAACTCAGAGGAGAGATATGACTAGTTGTAGAATATGCAATGAGGAGGAAGAAACAGCCACCCATATCATCTTCGAATGCGAAGCAACTGCTCAATGGAGTTGTTAACCTGGGATGCAAAGAAAACTCAGGGAGACTGTAGCAACGAAAGTCAATGATTCGTTAAAAGGAGGATCAAATCGATAGACTCGAAAACAAACATAGAATCCTCCATCACAGAATGGATCCAAAAACACCTAGACCTCTTCTATGGTGCACAGACTGCTGAATGTTGGGAAATGGTACGGGAATGCGCATAAAACGGCTTCACTATGAGAATCAAAAAGTTCTATGTTACATCACGACATTTCACCCCGAATCACTAGCCACAGAAAAAAATACAACATGAAACGAATAACATCACAAGGGTGCAACTATAAAAATACTTATTTGGAGGTCGTGAGATGCGGTCTGGTGTGATGTAGGTTTCAGAAAAACATTTTCTTTATCGTGCCAACGTTTCGATCTTTATTGAGATCATCTTCAGGGCTCAAAGTGTGGGGGCGTAGTAACGGTCACTAACACCACACATATAAAAATACTATCAACTTAAATCATATAAACTGAAAACTATTCAGAAACAGCCTGACCATGCCAAAAGACCTATGGTGGGTACTTGATTATGAGGGAATTTCGTAACCTGCCAGCAGACGCCCTAGCTTAAAAAGGAGTCTCTGAGCTTAGGCCCAAATCCACTGACAACATGAAAACATACAAACCAATATATTTAATATAGTATAGTAATATAGTATAATATAGTATAACTGATATCAGCCTTTAATATTTTAATTTCGTAATAAGCAAATCAGGGATAAGGCAAATTTGAAATAAAAGAAAGACACTTCCTTCGTCATTATCCCCTTCAACAGGACTTTGAAACTATTTTTAATAATTCATAAGGTTTTCAATTTTGAATCTGTATTTAAATTACTGAAACTTATGGTTTCAAACATAGTGAATGTCCGAGTCGATTGACCTCCGGAGGGTAGACGTCAAGAGAATGGACGGGTTGTAGATCTCCTGATGGAGGAGATGATATTCCTAGAAGGCTTGAGAAAAGAACTGAATTTTTCCATTCAAATTGGCCTTATTTTTGACTTTTTAATAGACAAATTTATAAAATTATGCATTTAAAACTGTACTGAAGACCCAGGCACAAATGGAAAACCCTCGAGACAAAATTATTGATAAAATTGACGAAAATGAACACACTTGAAAACCTACATGAAAATACAGCACATTCGACCAGCTCATAAATTGATGCTCAAATGTCAATATCCATAAAAATTTGTATCTTTGAATTTATGTTTACTAGAAACGAACGCCTACTGATAATAGGACAATTTGTCTATTAAGTTGGCCAAAGAACACTGAAATCGTAAATTTCATCACAACCTAGGCCAACATTCTTGGGATGGCGGTGTTTGAATTGAGTCCTGGTATTTAGCCCACTTCCCAATATCAATACCAGACGCCGATGGCATCAGAGACAAACCGGTCTTCCAACACAAAATATACTTTGAAAAAATAAAATGTATGACCGCACAAAAGTTCAATAGTTTTTAATTAATTTGCAACTCATTGCAATTATAAAAATGCTGCAATTCCTTCATAATAAGCAGTGAATATTTTCTAAAGTGATAGATCAGAGATAGATTAGAGATAATCAGAGATAGAAAATAAAGTTAAATATTGTGTTATTTTTCCCAAACTGAGCTTACTTCCGTACTACAAATTCCGTACATTTTTACTATTTAAATATGGACAAAAATTTACCTGCCGTTTCCAAGAAATTACTTTTTCTAATGGCGACACGTCCTCCTACTTTCCCTTACCTTCAGGTGTTCCTCAAGGCCCTATCATTTCCCCTCTTGTGTTCAGCATTTACATCAAAGATCTCCCCGACTCCGTTCAGCACTGGATTACCACCTCTATGCCGGCGACTTCCAAATATGTAAGTCTTTTCATCCCTCCGATCTACATTTGGCTATCCCCAGAATTTAGCAAGCTCTGAATTCCATAAACTAATGACCACGTAAAAACAACCTAGAATTAAATGCAAGAAAGTCCAAAACCATAGAAATTATAAATGGTGGAGTGAGTGTGGTGTTCAATCCTTTTTTAAAGTAGGAACTATCTTTTTAAAAAAGGGTCCAAAACATTGTTATAGGATCTTGTCACCTCCTCAAAAACCTCCCCCATCCATCCTTTCACCATCAAAACCCAGCCTATCTCCTTCTGCTCCACTGTTAAAAACCTCGGTGTTATTTTGACCAAAACCTTTCTTGGAAACCACACATTTCCCAAATTTACCGACGCTGTATAGGATCCCTCATTCAATTCCGCCGGTCCTGGCTCCTTCTACCTTTCACCACTCGTAAGCTCCTTGTCTCCTCCCTCATCTTTCCCCTCTTCGGCTACACCTGTATCGCTTTTGATGGAAGAGGAACAAGAAGAGCGTCTAAAAAGATTGATGAATTGTTGTCAGATTTATTTCGGCACCTCCCCCCCCGGATGTCTAGAGTCTCACACCTGTATTCAAATCTATCCTGGCTTGTTCCCTCCTTCAGAATGTATTTCCTAGGCTCCTTCCTTTACGAATCCATAAATACTCGTCGACCTCACTATATTTTTAAGCTACTTCAGTTAAAATTCTCTATCCATTCTCTTAACACCCGTTCGTTTCCCAATGACCAGTATCTTCCTCGTCATAAAACCTCCACATTTGAGAAGTCCTTCCTAGCTCAAGCCACAAATCTCTGGAATTCTCTTCCTATGCCAATCAGCAAAGCTGCCTCGCTTACCTCGTTTAAACCCTCCTGTCCCAACATCTCATCTTCCTCCAAACAGAGGCAACAGAATTCACCATTCACTAGTTTTCGTGGTCCTCTTGAAAATGGCAAAAAGGAGGGAAAATTCAAAAAGGTAGGGTTGCGATGGGAAGTTAGTGTCCGAGTGGATCGAAGTCACGATAGATCAAGTGGTAGAGCAGCGACGTATTTAGCTGAAGGTCGTGGGTTCGAATCCCGCTCGTGACACTGACTTTTTTATCTCAATTAAAAACTTTAATTAATTGAAAGAATTCACAATGTTATTAGGTGCTTTTGCTACATTAGAAAACGTGTTACCTTCCTTTTCTCAACTTTTAAGTTTACAGTATGTGATTATGTTTGCCAAAGACAGCGAATTCTTTTCTATTACTATTTTTCCGTAAATTCTTATTATTTCTACTATTATTTCTATTTGTTATATTTTTTATTATGAGATTCAGTTCAACTTATTATACTTGTTAATGCCAAACCTTCATTAATTCAAGTACCAGATTTGTAAAAAAAATTGTTGTGACTTTTTGTTATTCTTAGGGGACTTTAGTAACAGAAGAAAATCTTTCTCCCCCTCTCTCTTTCGCAAAATTAAAATTGATGGTTTTTTATGATAATACTACGTAGGATTATTCCATTTTCCTCAATTCAATAAATATTTGGCTAACTAATTACTTTATTATAGACAACGAATTAATTACTGCATATTTAAACAATGGTTTTTAACTATTATACTTATTTATTTTACAACTACGGTGTTTCACCTAAATCGAGTAATTTTTCATTTTCAACTACTTATACTTTTGTCTATTCTTTGTGAGCTCTGCTACTGGTTTTCCTTCAAGATTTTATTTTATTTTTTTTAATGAAATACAGAATTTATCCCAAGTTTTATCGAGGTCTTTTTTGCTTAGGATTACCTTCCTTATATACCATAGCCTCTTGCTAACTATTGTTAAGCAGTTGAATAGGATATTATAACTGTTTTATCTGTCTCCTCTAAACATTGGCCATCGGTTTTTATTTTTTATATATTTAGTTCGTTTCTGTTGACTACGACTGTTCCTCCCATTGGGTTGTTTTTGCGATCCCAGTATTCGTTGTGATCTTAAGTAACCCAAGATTCAAGTTCTTTCTAATGTGTCTCTTCTTTAGGCCCCAATTGGAATTTTGCTCTATGCTCAGAGACTCCTGGTTTATCTAGGGCGTCTACTGGCAGGTTACGAAATTACCTCATAATCAAGGACCCACCTTAAAGCTTTTAGGGTATTCTGGCCGTCCCAGACATGTTTTGAGTTGATCTGATTTTGCTGCCTATCTATCAGTATTTTTATAGTCTTGCATTCTTGACATGTTATTTTTTTGTTTCTATGACTAGCAATTCGGGTTGATGGTTGTGGTTGAACCCGAGGGCAATGTGCTCATTGTTAGTCCATTCTAAGCACATTATGCCATTACGCACCATATCCCATCTTTGAGCAGTCTACGTACTATAGAAGAGCTCCAGGTTTTTCTTTTCTATCCAGTTTTGTTCTCTAGCAGCCAAACATCTAGGTTCTTTATTAATGTGGCTAAAATATGTGTCACAAAATCAATTTGGGCCTATGTGCTGTTGAGAGGTTTCCATTTTAATTAAAATTCCTGCATTGTTGCTTGAAACATACTCATGTCTTGGGACCCACCAAGAAATTTGTAGATCCCAGAATGTATTTAGGCATTTATTTTATGTGCACATGTTTTTATAGTAAGCAGTTAGGCTGAAAGATTATTTTGGTAGAGCCGAAAGCCATGTGGAGTTTGTATTTCATGACTAGTAGGACATGACTTCAGGACACGTCGGACCCAGGTTTTTAGTTTGGCTTGAATGATGATTCTGGAGGAGGAAATTAAGGTGACAACTAATAAGATACTTGGCAACAACTGAAATCTTGGAAACATAACAGAAAAAATAATAAAAATTTTGAAACATGTCAAAAAAGATGAGGTCCGGTGTGACGTAGGTTTTAGAAAAAAGTTTTCTTTATCGTGCCAACGTTTCGATCTTTATTGAGATCATCTTCAGGGCCTGGGATTTACACACATTGTTTAAATTTAACAAATACATGTAGGATGTGGAAAAAAGTGAATTTATACAATGCTAGAAGTTTTAGACTCAATCAAAGTATTTGTACTCACTCAAAGTGTCTGTTTTCTGTGTGTCATTATTGGATGTCGTGTTCAGAGTACCAGTGAGATATTGATGTTTTATGTTTATATATGTTGAATTTTGAGGGGTGGGGAAGGTCGTTGGAACAGAAAACATTTTTCTATGAGGAGTCGGCTTCTTTGAGGTAAAAGGAACCGACAATGGGAAAGAATGGGTAATGGTTCGGCCTGATTATCCTTTCAGGATTATACAGAAGGGAATAATTAGGGAAAGGAAAGCTAAATTGTTGAAGAATTAGACTATGTAGAAATGTTTGATGTGTGAAATGTGATGATTGTTTTATATGTTGTATTGTATGTGTGGAATGTAATGTGATGATATATGTATGTTATCGATGAATTTGATTAATGATATTAGCGTAGCTGCGACTGAGTTTACACGTGTCCGTTCTGTTATTGATGAGGTGTTTATCTCTGTTGATGTAAACCATTTCTAAAAAGTTACATTTATGTTTGTTTTGTTCTGTGTGTTATATTTTTGGACTGTTGAGTAGAAATTGTCTTGGTGTTCAAAATGGTCGGTAGCCAGTTATGTAGGATTTTGTTTGGGTTTTTTGCAATCATAGATATGTTGCTTTACTCTCTTATCCAGATATTGGGATGCCGGACAGTTTAAACAATTGATTTTGTAAATTACGTCAGACTTATTTGTTACTCGTGTGGGATCTTAAATTTTGAAAAAAGTGTGTGAATTGTTTTATAGTTTTTAAAATGTTAAAATGTTTATAAATCCCAGGCCCTGAAGATGATCTTAATAAAGATCGAAACGTTGGCCCGATAAAGAAAATGTTTTTCTAAAACCTACGTCACACCAGACCGCATCTCACGATCTCCAAATAATCATTAACTAACGGTCACCAAACACCACACATTTATTTAAATGTGGTAAAGCCTAAAAAACTCGAAAAAATAAACCAGCATAAATCCTTAAAAAAACTGGACAAAAAAAGTGGCCTCGCAGGTGAAACATGTTTTTATAAATATAAATTAAATTAGAATTTTAATTTTCTGTAATTTATTGTATTATTTAATCCATTATATTTCGTGGTCCGATTGACCAAATAACTTCTTTCAATTAACTAATCCTTATGTAAGGTATTGGTTAATAAAAAATATAAAAATTATAAATAATAATAGAAATAATAAGAATTTACGGAAAAATAGTAATAGAAAAGAATTCGCTGTCTTTGGCGAACATAATCACATACTGTAAACTTAAAAGTTGAGAAAAGGAAGGTAACACGTTTTCTAATGTAGCAAAAGCACCTAATAACATTGTGAATTCTTTCAATTAATTAAAGTTTTTAGTTGAGATAAAAAAAGTCAGTGTCACGAGCGGGATTTGAACCCACGACCTTCGGCTAAATACGCCGCTGCTCTAACCACTTGAGCTATCGTGATTTCGGTCCACTCGGACATCAATTCCCCATCGAATCCCGCTCGTGACATTAACTTTTTCATTTCAAACAATACCTTCAGTTTAATTAATTGAAAGAAGATATTATATAATATTTTATAAAAACTGAAGGGGGCACTTGGTGACAGTGTTGAACCTTTCTACAAATAAAATAACCCCTGCAGAAATGTATTCCAAAAATTAATCTCATTACATTAACAAAGAATCAGCAATAAAAAGAGAAAATGAATAATATTATTATTATAGTATTATAGTATTAGTCACATACCTTCTTGTGGTGTGGACAGAGATTTGTCGGGCAAATTGTTTTAAACTAAAAAAAACTAATAGTTAAATTGTAAAAAAAATCGTACTAATTTTGCTAGGATTTTATTGTATAATTCATACAATGCAATTCAATTTCAAGTTCAGAGTTGACTGATGACTTTATCATGTACCATGAGTTAATTATAATCGAATACCCCTATATTCCAGTTTTGTATTCATTCTATTACCTTTGGTCTACTTTTTTAGCTTAAGATTTAGTGCGTATAGGTCAGGTGATTATATTTTATAATGGGGGGGGGGGTTAGGATTTTAAGATAAGAGAAGATGAGAGAGGTTTGGCTAGAATTGAGCTTTAATACACTCCCATTGAAGATAGCGTTAATTAGCGTCGAGAATAGGGCGGGCAAGGGATGATCAATCCTCAGCCACTGTCGACTGTTCATCGACTCTGGCACCATTTTGCAAAACAATTGTCCGAATGCCTTCTCAGGTGAGAGGAAGATGTTCTCACAACATAAAAATCAAACACCATGAAGTCATCCAACGCCGTTTGATCCCCCCCCCCAAATATGGCGAGAATAGAAAACCTAAGGAAGAATAAGCGACGGGATATAATTGTTGATAGGGTATTGTAAGAAATGAGAGGTGGGTAGGTTTTATCAATAAGGGCGCCCTCGCGAAGGGTTGGCCGCTCCGGGACCGATGAGGGTGGGATTCGGGGGTGGGGTTGAATGGTGGAACCGGATGCCAGATTCAGTTGGGATGATGCTTCAGCCTGGTCTGGTTGGGAGCGGAAACTCCTACTCACCACTTTCTCACGTCTTGACCAATCACAACAAATCGTTCACCATTGACGCTATACTAGGAATAAGACATCACAACCAATCCGCAATTGACTATTCAACAAACAATTCAGGTGAATTTCAGTTTTCAATGGATTTCACAGTCAAGCTGTTAGTTTATTTCCGTTTCTAACCCACTTTCGATTTCAATCCGACGAGAGATAAACACTAATCTACCTGGTATATAAACTTGCAAGAGTTTATATATATATTTGTACACTTATCGCACCACGTGGATAGACTGGTTTGAGTCAATTTTTCAAAAGTCAAACCTTCTATAAACAGTGTTAAAAAAATAGTATTTAGACGTAATAATAATAAACCGTTTTACTATTAAAAAAATAAAATTTCTTCTTTGTTTCTTCACTTAACCATATGTTTTACCTAGTGAGACCATATGCATATAACATCTCTCTCTTTCTTTACCTTCACAGTCCTTATTGATATTTATTATTTATTTAAATATATATCATCTCGAATAATATGTTTTTAATCTTCGTTTTAATTTTACTGTTTTCTCATTCTTTATCTCGATGGAAAATTTGGATAATAGGAATCTGGACATTTACAAAACCTTCGATTTCATAAATTTAAGTTGATGGATATTCGCTTGGATCTGAATTTTATTCAATCTTACATGGTCACTCACAAATAATTAAAATATAACACTAAGCTCAGAAGTCCTTTTAAATGGAAGAATTGCGCAGGGAACAGTTTTAGGACAAGTTTTGTTTTCAATATACATAAATGATCTGCTTCAAATTGACATCAATGGATTTTTCTGATGTTCTAAAAATAACTTAGATAATATAATGTCAATCTTAAACATTGAAATTCCTATAATACAAAATTTTATTCTTCTAAAAATACAAAAAACAAGATTTGATAAAAATTTACCTGACCAATTTTAAAATTTGTGCCAATGAACTCCCCGATATTAGTATTTATTCTTGTTTAAAATATAGTAAAAACTAGTTATTTATGTTTTTTATTACGCCTTTTGTAATGTGTGTCAAGTATTTTCGTGTGTGATTTGTTTGCAATCTTAGATTTAATTGAAAAAAAATCGAAAGCTATTTTGTAATTTAAAACTTTAAAGAATATTTTAAAACCAGATGCTATAAAGACCGTGTATTACGCTATTTATGAGTTTATAAAGTATAGGTACTATACTAGGTACTGTAGAGAATGAACTGAGAAAATTACAGATAACTAAAAAATGTACTTTTCCACATATTATCAAAAATAGAAAATATATCATGAAAAATTATCGAAAACTATTTTATAAATTTTAAACTTTGAAGTGTATTTTAAAACCAGATATTGTAAAGACCGAATATTATGCTATATAAGGGATTATTACATATGGAGGTACTGTAGAGAATGAATTAAGGATAACTAAAAAATGTACTCATGAAAAAATTATCAAAAATAGAAAATTTATCATGAAAAAAATCGAAAACTATTTTATAAATTTAAAACTTTGAATTGTATTTTAAAACCAGACGTTATAAAGACCATGTATGCTATAAATTTAATTACTTTCAATCGTATGATAGGAATAATTAAACGTTAAACTTCACTTACAAAATGTTAATTATTCCAAATTATTTTTATCTATATTTATTTAGAAATCGTGAGATGCGGTCTGGTGTAATGTAGGTTTCAGAAAAACATTTTCTTTATCGTGCCAACGTTTCGATCTTTATTGAGATCATCTTCAGGGCTCTAAGTGTTTGTTTTCTGAGTGGATGTGTCATTATTGTGTGTCGTGTTGAGAGTGCCCACGACACAATTACACAGAAGACAAACACTTTGAGCCCTGAAGATGATCTCAATAAAGATCGAAACGTTGGCACGATAAAGAAAATGTTTTGCTGAAACCTACATCACACCAGACCGCATCTCACGATTTCTAAATAAATATCGATTAACGGTCACTAATCACCACACATTATTTTTTTTTGTACAAAATTTTTTGTACAATTCCAATATAAATTTAAACACGTTTTTCACCGTATCCTCACTTAAATACATTTAACGTCAAAATTAGTATTAGTGTATCATTTTTTATTAGTTTTCTCGCCAAATTTGTTGTTAACCATAAAATAATTAATCTTATCAACATAACCAAGAATCTTTATGTAAGGTATGGGTTGAGATAAAAAAGTCAGTGTCACGAGCGGGATTCGAACCCACGACCTTCGGCTAAATACGCCGCTGCTCTACCACTTGAGCTACGTGTCACGTGTACGTAAAGATTAATTAATTAATTGAAAGATGTTATTTGGTCAATCGGACCACGAAATCTAATGAATTTAATAACCAAAAATTTTGAATAACCTTTTTGTTTTTAATTTCTTTTGTTATTTATTTTTATTTTAGATTAGATAAATGTATGTATGTATTAGTTCATATTTTCATTTCTTATTTTCTTATATTCAGTTCATCCTAGGAGTACTTAATTACTATTTAGTCTCAGTGTTAGACTCGTACTATTATAAACAAAAATGTTTATAAACTTCATCTTTGTTTCTTCACTTATCCAAAAGTTTTTCTCTTTATGGGACACCTTCGTTTACAGAACGGTTACAGATGGAAGGGGACCAGTACAGAAAGCTTCTGAGTGGACAGGACAGATCAGTTTTTCTGATTTTTCTTAGGTAAACGGCATTCATCCCTTCGAAGGTTCTCTTTAAAAGAGCTTGTATTTTGACGAAAAGTAAGAACAACTGATAATCGAAACTTAGCCCCTCGGAGGGAAAATTTTAAAAGGACGTAAATTCATTGAAAATGTGCATTATAAATAAATCTAACACTTCACGTGTATTATCAGATGACAAAATTCCCTCTTTAAAGGACACTTCCCAAAAGAGGGTAGCCAAGTGAGAAATAACTGTCCGTTAGCAAGAGGTTTAACTGTGTTTATGAATATTAATTCGATTAACTCGATTTAGTGATTCTAGTTTGATGTTTAGCCTATTAAAATTTCTTACAGTTTATCACATGAGGTCGGACACAATTTGATGCTTCTCGAGTTATTAGATGTGATAAACATTCCCAAAATTCCTTGTCAGGTCGACAACATTCTAAAGAAACAATACACTTTGTAACCACACATAAAAATAAAATCATTTGAATGTTTAACGATTTTACCGGTTTATGCCACTTATGCACCAATAAACAGGCGAAAAATAGACTAGGGATTTCTGCTCTCTCGGCAGATCGTGCAAAATATAAAATCCTCTCTACGAACTAAAAAATTTTTCATTTATTCACATGCTAAAAAATATGTGAAAGATTGAATTGAAGAAGCAATAGATTTTTCACTGAGTTACTGTGATTTTGAGGGGTGGTCGGGTGGTAGGGCGTCCGACTCGTATTTGCCACGCTAGCGGTCCTGGGTTCGAATTCCCGGCACAGCTCATGGTTTCCTAATTGAGAATAGTACGAAAAAGTATTGTAAAGTGGTTTGACCTCTCGTCCTAAATAACAAGAATTATTATTTACTTACTTTTATACCTAATGTTCGGACTGATTTATAAATTATCACTTTATCGCGGAGGTTGTTGTAATGGTTGATTTGTTCATATGAGCGTAGATATTTAGACTTAATTTGTTTAAAAGTATTTAGGCTTTTAATATTTACATTATGGATATTTGTTTTATGTTTCATAAAAATATTTTACATTTGGTGCAATTAATGAATTTTGATTGGGAGAAGGTACAGAGAGAAATTTGTTTGTAGTTATTAATCCATTTACGTTTTAGTGGTAAATTGACCAAATAACTTCTTTCAAGTAAATATTCTTTCTGTGTAAGGTCTTGGTCAAGATAAAAAAGTATGACGAGTGGGATTCGAACCCACGACCTTCGGCTAAATACTCTACCACATGAGCTATCGTGACTTCGATCCTCTCGGACACCAACTCTACTTCTCAACCTACAACCATTCAAATTTTTCACTCTTTTTGCCATTTTCGAATGTCGTGTAATCAGGATTGGGAATCGATATACGAGGTGGCCACGGAGAGGTGTTTATTGAAGTAATACTTCTTTTACTTATTAAGTATTAATCCATAGTTTGAGTGGTAAACTGACCAAGTTACTTCTTTCGATTAATTATTCTTTCTATGTAAGGTTTTGGTCGAGATAAAAAGTCACGGTGGTAGAGTAGCGGCGTATGAGCCGAAGGGTTCGGATCCCGCTCGTGACACTGCCTTTTTTATCTCGACCAAGACCTTACATAGAAAGAATAATTAATTTGTAGTTATTGTCAAATAATTGCAAGAGTAATAAGAAAATTACTCTTATGAATTTCACAATGGACTTTTATTAAATTTTTAAAATCCAATATATTTTTTTATTCTGCTTCTAAGTGCAACCAATTTTTAAAATTTAGCAATTTAATTAAAATCTGTGGCCTGTTCTTGCGAATTAGAGTAAACAAGTTTTGTTATACAATTATAAAATCCTTCTAAATAATCTAATTGTTTAAACAACTCCTTTCAACTAAATGTTTTTTTTAAATTTTATTAAAAATTTGCACAGCGAACTAAACCTACGGCAAAATACCTCGACATTACAAATCCCGAATATGTTGAAAGCTTAGATACTTGTCGAACCGTTTTGATGGATGAACCTATATTAAAAATTCTAAAATACCACAATTTCGAAAAAAACTTTTAGACTAACGACAAATTCTCAATATCGCCACTGGGGAATCATTCGGAGCATTGAATACATTCGCCCTCATCTTTCGGCTGGAAATTTACAATCTTTTCTGATCATAAACCATTGCAATGTTGTTTTGATTAAAGAAGCCCGATTCAAAACTTACTAGATGACTTTTCTCTCTGAAAGAATGAACGATTATGAAATTATTAAAAAAAGGTAAATAGAACCAAATTGATCAAAGGAAAAATCAAAATCCCCAACCCCAGGATTGATTTAGAAGAAATTGACCCAATTTTAGAGGAATTTTATTGAAAATTTTTAGAAATAAGAGAAGAAAACCTTGTAAATTCTATTTTAGATTTACCAGAAGGAGAAATTTTAAAACGTTCTGAAACCACTGACAATGTCTCGATATTCGTAAATTTAGATCAGGACAATTTAAATGAAGACAGAATGATGAAGATTAACAAGAAACAAAACGTTCGAATTTAGAGGGAAAGGCTTATAAATCCCAATCACTGAAAGCCCAGTAAATCATAGATGGAATAAAAATTTCTCTAGTAAAATTTAATACAAAAAGTCAACAGTTCTAAAAGTTTAAAGCAAAATAAAAAACTTAAAAACATAAATATCTTCTTTATTTTTTACGGACAATTCACAAGACCTACGTTAAACGTTTTTAAATCGTCCTAAATAAAATTGACTAAATTAACCGAGAAATCAGTTGATGTCACGGAAGAAGAAGAGATATTAGAGAAATAATTAAAAAGTACCACCGAGAGTAAAACGAGTCCTAGTGGAATGCAATAAACTCAGTAAAGTTTAAAAAGGAAGTATTTTTGGGTCAGCTAGAAAAGATCTGTGCAAGAATTTCTTAATCATCGTTAAAAATATACTAATTATCAATAATAGAAGAAACTTAAAGAAAGAAATATTTCACCAAGACAAAACCTTTTGCCTCAATTCGTATTGATAAATTAGCACTGGAAGGTTCTAAATTCCTTAAAATAAAATGATAAAATTGTCAACTCCCTTATCATTTTGCTAATCATGGTCTTCTCATCGGATTATTACGGATAACTGTACTGAATTACCGTTATACTCTAGTATGGTAAAAGATTGATGAAATTGCCTAAGTTCAAAAATTATTTCATCACATCCAGCTTCTAACGGGCTAGTAGAGAGATTTCATTCTACTCTTATATAACATATAAGATTATTAAATTATTTATTGAAGAATAAGATTATTAAATCAGGAAATTTACAAACAAAAATCGAAATAAAATACACACTCGTTGCGTATAAAGCTTTTTGTCGTCAAATTAACCATTTTTTACTTGAAATTAACTTTTTTTAAAAATCCAAATTAACCCTTTATAGTGCCAAATTAACCTTTGTAATTTTTAATTCTTTAAAGCATTAAAAAAAACTAAGATGATATAAAATATAAAAAGCATCTATACTAAAATTCATGTATATTTGCTTTTTATAATATAAAATAATTGGGATGTTAGAAGACCATATCAAGATTGCAATTAAAATTAAAAATTATATAAAATGTGGGCAGTAGGGGGCCGACAAATAGCTAAGGACATCGTCATCTTTCTGCGTGTTTTTACTTCTTTTTCTGGTCTTACACGCGTATTTTTCAGCGTGCAGCCATTTGAGCGTCTCCATCTGGTTACTTACTCCCTGCTTTTATATGTAAACTAAGTCGATATCCTAAAATGCCAGCCATTCATTTGTAGCTGAGGTTATCAATCACAGAACAGACACCATACATAAAATATATGTATATAACCACCCAAAACAAACCTGGAAGTCTGGGTACATTCACTTACCGAGAGTACTTGATATTCCTCGAGCGCGGGGTTAAACCCTTAGTGTGATTAATTAATCTTAAGTTGACCGGTGCAATAATTGTAATAAATCCATTAATACTAAAGTATTAACAATATTTCTACTTCTACAACCATAATTGGTTCGAATGATAAAGTACTTTTGATAGCCTTGGCCTTTTAATGTTTGATAAATCCATGTTGTCCACTGTCTTATGATGAGTATGGATGATGTAGGCAGTTTTTAACTATTTATTTATGTTTTTTTATTTTTTACCTTGTATATATATATTTTGTCTTAGTCTGTGTAAACATCTTTTGTAAATTCCATTCTCTACTTTTAGTTAAATTTTGTATTACTTTAGCTTTATTCATGTTGCTCAGTTCAGTAATTTAGGTATTTATCACATTGGGTAATTTTCAATGTAATTTCAATTTAATAATTAATAAATTTCAATCTCAGTATTACTAAATATGGGGTGAAATAGCCTTTTCCCGTTGAATTAACCATTATTAACTCCAATTTTTTAACTTCAAATTAAGTCTTTCTTTAAAGAAATAAAAAACTTAGGAGATGGTATGGAATATTTATAATCATGTAACGTGATATTTCTGTATATATGCGTTTTTGTTTAAATATAAAACAATTTGGCTCTTATAAAACCGTATGAAAATTAATTGCAATTAAAAATTATTCCCATACATATTTCAATTTAAAAATAATGGATTCTTCTATCATTAATTCGAGATATTTTAGAATATAAAATAACTCATCTTTTAAAAACTATAAAATTAATTATCAATTAAATTANTAATAAAAATTAAAAAATAATTATCAATTTGGCTCTTATAAAACCACATGAAAATTAATTGCAATTAAAAATTAGACATACATATGTAAATATAAAAATAATCGATTCTTCCATTATTAAATTCGAGATATTTTAGAATATAAAATAATTCGTCTTTTAAAAACAATGAAAATTAATTAAAATTTAAAGTTATGTAAAAATGAGGATGGAAAAACCGCCGGGCTCGTAAAAAAATAACTTTGCCAAACTATAGCAGGTTAAGAAAGACGTCAGTCCCTGGTCCATGGAAAACGGGTCGAAAATGGAAAGGGCCGTACTGACACGACTATGCATAGGTCATACGAGTCATTCTGGCCGGCGTAGGTGCCCGTTATGCCGGAATAAGGTAACGGTGGATCACATTTTCTTTTGTAGAAGAATTGTCGATTTCGATATATCGTCGGACCAGTGCTTATCCTTGGGCACGGAGGCGTGGGATTACCTCAGGGCTATAGGGATTTTTAAATGTATGCAGTGTTTGTGTTGCGTTTATGTGAATTTATTGGAATGAATGTAATTTATTAGCGTGAAAGAAAGGGGGTTGTTAACATTTCCCCGAGAATATCGCGTATTCGGGGGCGATTTTGTGACGACTGGTGGATAAAAGTACGTTACTAGCGAGAATGGAGTGGGTTTCAATCCAGCCCCGAGGAATATCGAGTACTCTGGAGGAGTGCATGTGACCTATTGCATGTTTTATTCTGTAGTTAACAACTTCAGGTACAAATGAGAGGACATTTAGGATATCGCCTTAGTATTCGTACAGAAGTAGACTCAGGAACAGAACAAGACGCTCGAATGACTGCAGGTTGAAAAAAAATATGCTTAAAAGACTATCATTTTATATTAAAAAGACTTGAATTAATGGAAGATTTTTTTTACGAGGGTTCGCAACAGCAGTGGTTCAACCCTCAGGGTGCTGGTGTTTTTGAAAAAAAGATCATTTGTAAGTATGTCGGGTTTGACCGCTGGAATCGAACCCGGGACCTTTACCCTACAGTGATGAGCGCCGTGTCAACGCCTAAACCGTTGCAGCCACCGACCCCTCACCCCGTATTTGTTTTTATATTTAGTTTTATATAACTTTATGTTATTTTAATCGTAGTTAATTTTTATATGGTATCCTAACAGCCCAATTATTTCATATTTTAAAAATAATAGCAAATTTTTTAATGCTTTAAATTAAACTCACTAATTTCGTGGTCCGCTTGACCAATTAAACATTACAATTAATTAAGGTTTTTAGTTGAGATGAAAAAAAGTTAATGGCACGAGAGGGATTCGAACCCACGACCTTCGGCTAGATACGCCGCTGCTCTACCACCTGAGCTATCGTGACCTCGATCCACTCGGACATCAACTCCCCATCTCAACCCCACCTTATGAGTTTTCCCTCCTTTTGCCATTTTTCAAATGTCGTGTAATCGGTTTGGATTCTCGACGACAATTGAAATGGCGACGGAGAGCTTTAGTGAAGTGTACTTCAGTTAATTCATTAAATTCACTAATTTCGTGGTCCGCTTGACCAATTAAACATTACAATTAATTAAGGTTTTTAGTTGAGATGAAAAAGTTTTTTACCTTTACAATGTTATCAATGTGAATTAAGCGATAAAGTTTTGTTGGTGTTAACGTAATATTTCTTTCTTAATTTTCTTATATTTTTGATATTTGGCACATTTGGCAATGTTCAACAAATTCCTCCACAGATCCTTTTTAGTTTACCCAAAGAAGCTGTAATTACATTCTCTAACACATCTAGGCGTCGTCTTTGTCCAAAGAATTTCTTAGGATCAGTAACTAAATAAAATCATACAGAGTGCGAAAATTGCCATTGGTAGATGTTGCCTTAGTGGGAAAACCTGGAGACTAGATCTAAAGATTTCCCTGTAGTTACATCGGTTGTTGGACTCATGGTAACCTATGGATTGGTGGTTTGGTAGACGAAGACCTTACAGCGGGTACTGAAAGCTATCAGGATCCTCCTGCCTGGACATTACTGGAGCAATGAGAACGATGCTGCCTTGGAAGTACTCCAGAATCCACCACCACAAATCCAGGCTCTAATAGCCTACTCACTAAAAAACGAAAACACTGTCAGGGAGATCAAAAAGCGTGGTGGGAATTACCAACAGTAACACAACTACCTTATCGGTAGTAAAGCCAAGAAATGCATCAAGGCCATGTCAGACATTAAGGACAACAACAAACTTAACCTTGTTCGAATATCAGGGCAACGAGGATACCGACAGATTGGCCAAGGAAAGTTCAGGAAAACTAATTAAAAATAAGTAATCGGTTCAATGGGGTTGTATTACAGGACATAGGCTTGCCAAAAGTTCATTAAAGGACCGAAGAAACTAACGTCAGAACTATTAAACCTAGGGCGTGTTAGGACTAGAATGATAGTAGTGCTGACTGGACACTGCAGACTCTGGAGACATATGGGCTCTGAGCAGCAGAATCTGTGCAAATATTGTCAGGAAGAAGCGGAAACAACTGAACATGTCCTCATTTGGTGAAGGCCTACGCAGGCTGAGATTCCTCTGGGAGAGGAAAAGCCAAGACCTGAAGGATACACATGAAAATTCTTGCTTTGGGATTTGATAAAAACCCTTTAAACTAAGAGATAATAACAATTAATTAAGGGTTTTAGTTGAGATGAAAAAAAGTTAATGGCACGAGAGGGATTCGAACCCACGACCTTCGGCTAGATACGCCGCTGCTCTACCACCGTGACCTCGATCCACTCGGACATCAACTCCCCATCTCAACCCCACCTTATGAGTTTTCTTTTTTTTCATCTCAACTAAAACCCTTCATTAATTGTTATGTATTAATTGGTCAAGCGGACCACGAAATTAGTGAACTAAGAGATAATAATGGAGATTCCGTAATAGACCAATATTGGTAAGGTCGTAAAGACGATGAATCCTTTAAACCTTAGCCTTAACACTACACAACCCTTCTCACCTTTTACAAAATTTCCACTTTTTTTTTCAAAGTGAGCCATTTAATCCCGTGTTTCTCAATACGTTAGTTACACTAAGTAACCAGATTGGACTGCTGGTTTCATTATTGACGTTATTCGGCCAATCCAAAGCTCATGTCAATCCCAATCATTTTGGACTAAATGGACTGGTAATTAGTCTCGTCCATTATAAATTTAATTCCTAGTTTCATTATGCTTGAAACCATAGGTTTCAATATTGTAAATATATGTTCATATCTGTTAACCTTGTAAACGATTAATAATAGCTTTAAAGTTCTGATCAATGGGATGAATTCCTCGAAAGCTCACCGAAGAAACTTAGTTTTTGTTCTTTTAAACCGGCCTTATCCATGATTTTTATTTTAAATCCAAAAGTATAAATTGAACCAATAATTGTAAAATATGTATACAGAAGTAATAAAAATACATAGTTTTATTAAGAAAAGAAGCGTAGCACAAGGCCTATGCTTCTATACTGAAATGCTATAGTTAAAAAACAACGAGGTTAACAACCTAGGGATGAAATTTACCTCGAATCTTCACCTGCAGCATAACAAAAAGTAAAATATCAATAATCACTAGTAGAAGAACTCTTGGCAAATTTTGGGGACCACAACTGAAAATGGCTCCACTTCTGTCTTGACGGGTCAGACTCCATCGAATTTACCACTGAGCAGGAGAAACCAAGGGAAGCGATCTTTTGAAGGACATGGTCAACCATATCAAAAAACGTCATAATTCAGCTTAACCTGTCTGAGTGGTAAAATGTTCCCTGTAGCCTGACTGCATTTAGTTTATTGATATATTCAAGTAATTCGGTGATCTCTGCGAACTATACACTCAAGCCCATTTGACAATACTAGGCCCACAGTCAACCTTTGTTTTTGGATTGGAAGTCAGCCTTAGAAAATCAAAGAGGTCTAACCATCATCAGACAATATTAAACCAAAACAACCAGATGTACTACATTATTCTAAAATGTGCTTGACTATAGTAAGTCTTGACGGCTTTGGTCAATCCAAGGAGGTTCCTATGTCATAAGGACTCCATGGATAAGCCCATGTTCTTAGGCGTGCCAGGACTGTTTCGTCTGTATGGGATGTTTCATTGTTTAGTTTATCCCTTAATTTCCTTCAGTTCACTGTCGTAAACTTCCCCAGGAACTCTGTCAATTTGTGACTGTTAAAATGGACGTCCTATCAGAAAGATCATTACGACGAATGCCACAATGACGCAGTATCCACATGGGATGGCAATGACATTATTAAGTTTCCCTAAGGATAGAAGCATTTTCTGGATTATCGGATTGAAGAGAAAATTGATTCTGCATGGACGACTTACGAGTGAAGCTACGGACGTGCGATCACGGATTCATGCCAATGATGATGATGAACAGACCAGGAAATGGAAGTTTGAAATTTCCCAAACACTGCACCTTTTGGCATTTTGTACTTGTTTTTATATAATTTCCTTAGTTCAGTTCTATTGACTAGTAGGTTGTTTCACTACCTAATGAGGGTCTAACGGTCCATTGACTGTCATTGCTGCGATTCGTTTGGGTCTTCTTGGTACCCAAGCCAAAAGACCCTTCCAGTAAAGTACACTAAAAAATGGTGTTTAGAAAAAATACCGTTTCGTTTTACCCACCCTTTCAAGTTGTCAATTTTTATAGAATTTTTGACTGGATCAGACCGTTTATATTTCTTTCTCTCCAATGTGTTCCATTTTAAAAATGCATAGCTCCTCTGGATTTTATCCAAAATTAATAATATTAAAGCCGTTGGAAAGTTGGATTTTTCTTCGTTCAGCCTATGCTAACAACGTTCAGTTTTTTTGCCATTACAAGTAACTAAAATAAAGATAAAATCAACAAAAATTACCTAAATTTTTTTTAAAATCTCCAGTTCTACTTTATTTACGGGGGCCTAAATTATGCCCTTGTGTAGATTATGAGCTTTTCTACCCCTGTGAAGTTTCCTGTGAATTGGTGTGGTCGTTTCAAAGTTATCACGGATTTTGGTAGGGGAAAAATTTAAAAACTTTTAAAAATCTTCTTTTTGATCTGTAGTATAAAAAATGAATTATAATTTTTATCATGCATATTTTTCTTTCATATTAAACATTCAAAGAATGTAAAAAGTCCTTAAATACGTACAAAGAACGTTAAACTGTTTTTTTGATGGTCATTTGAATGAGAAATCTTAAAAATGTAACGTTTCACCTGAATTTATTGAATTTCAAAGGGATTTAAAGGCAAGCATCTTCAACATCTTGTTTATTAAATGCGCAAACAAAAGACTCGATTTTTTCCACTCGAGTTTTTTGGAAGATCAGTTGTGTTTCAACCGGCTTAACATTAATGACTATTTAATTTAATTTTCGGATAGGAACGCCAACACAAATTCTTCCTTCTTCTTTGCATCATAGCTTGCAGAAAATAAACCCAACCATATTGATTGATATATTGCACACGCGCAAAACGACGGGTCGTCGTCCAAAAGCAAATTTGTAATGACATCATTAAAACTGAAACGGCGAATATGCCTTCAAAAATTGTATATTTGTATTAAAATTCATACAATCTGAATTACTGTATATTGTAGCAGACAACAAAGAAAAAAAATTAAAAAATTGAATTATGGATTAACTTCTAAATCTTCAAGGGAAGGCAATGTCAACCAGTAAAATCTGCTTATACTAATTTTTATTATGTAAGGCATAGAATTCTTCTCAGGAGTATGGTATAGAATTTCTTCATTATTCAAGAATGACTTTTCTAGGTTTCATAGCATATTTTGTGTCTCTATTCCCAGATACAGTCAAAAATGGATAAAAAAATTCAAGTATTTGTAAGCTATATTTATAATTTTTTGTTTTTAGGTGATAAAGATAAATGTGACAGTGGGAGAAAAACGAAGTGCAAAAGAGTAAGGACTATTTTTACACCGGAGCAACTTGAAAGGCTGGAAGCAGAGTTCGAACGGCAGCAATACATGGTTGGACCGGAAAGACTTTACCTGGCCCACGCACTTCAACTTACAGAAGCCCAGGTAATCTAATCATACAGTTGAATATATAACCTGTACGAAAGCTTTAATAAAAGGGACATCCTTGTATTGGGTTGTCCGGAAAATAATGCAGGATTTTAAGTTTTCATTAAAAAAAATCTATATAAAATATTCTGTTTACGTTTACAGGATTACTCATTTGTATGAATGTCAACACTTATTAATCCTCTTCCAAATGATATTGTTTGTTTACCTCTGTAGCATTCCGCTACTTGGAAATAATTCAGTCATCCTTATAATGTCAAAGCGAGAATTTCGTACGATTTTCTTTTACGAGTTTAAACTCGGCCGAAGCGGAGCCCAAACGGCTAGAAACATTAACCAAGTCTGGGGCGAGGGTTGTGTTAATGAGTGCACTGTGCAAAGGTGGTTTAAAAAATTTCGGGAGGGAGATTTCAGCCTTGAAGATGAAGAAGGTCGTGGAAGGCCTTCCTCTCTTAATGATGATGTTCTGCGATCAGTGGTGGAAGAAAACCCCAAAACAACTGTTCGAGAACTTGCAGAGCAACTCAAAGTCAGTAAAACGACCGTCGCTGACCACCTCAAGGCGATTGCAAAAGTGAAAAAACTCGAAAATTGGGTTCCACACTCATTAAACGATCGCCAAAAAATCAGCGCTTTGATGTTTGTGCATCACTTCTTTGTCGAAACAAAAATGACCCATTTCTGGCCAGAATTGTTACATGTGACGAAAAGTGGATTCTCTACGATAACACTAGACGTTCTGGACAGTGGCTCGACAAAGGAGAAGCTCCAAAGCCCCCAACTCATCAAAAAAAGGTAATGGTTACGGTATGGTGGGCTTCATTTGGTTTAATACACTACAGCTTCTTAAATCCTGGCGAAACCATCAATGCTGAATCATACTGTAACCAAATTAATACCATGCATCAGAAATTGGCAGTAATGAAGCCCTCTTTGGTCAATCGGAAAGGGCCCATTTTGTTGCATGACAACGCTCGACCACATGTGTCACGTGTAACGTCACAAAAATTATTGGAGCTTGGCTATGAAACTTTGCCTCACCCACCCTACTCTCCGGACCTCTCGCCTACTGACTACCATTTTTTTAGACACCTGGACCACTACTTACAACACATAATATTCAAAAATCAAACGGAACTGGAAAATGCATTTATTGACTTTATCAATTCTAAAAATTCTGAATTCTACTCAGACGGAATTAATAAGTTACCAACACGTTGGGAGAAATGTATTGAGAGTATGGGAAATTATTTTGATTAAAGAACATTGCTTTAAAGTAACTAGTTTCTTTTTTTTTTGTTTATACCAAAATCCTGCATTATTTTCCGGACAACCCAATAATTCAGGTGGTTGAATCCATGTCAGATGAATTGGATAAAAGAATCAGCTTTTTTATTACTTACTTTTACACACTAGCATCTATGTAGTAAATAATTACTAGGTTTTTTGAAATCGCATCTCGAATGCATGATAAAGGTAGAGATGGTTAGAGATAAGAGATTAGAGAGATAAGAGGTTAAGAATAGGGGATAAGAGAAGTGGTCATAAGTCCTTCTGCACCTCGATCTATCTATTGTGCTTCTCCATTTTTATAACTCACTGGCCAGCTTTAGACTGTTAATCAACCTCTATAGCCTTGTCACTGGCTAAATAGTCTTCCTAGCAGCTTTTCCTCTCCTCGTTGCAAGAATCTACACCTCCATAAACCCTTACAAAAACATAAAATGTGTTCTACAGTCTCTTTGTCTTCTTGGTTTCTTCTGTCTGTACTCCTATCCGGTGCATGTGCCTTCTTAGGCAGGCATGTATGTTAAAGTCTTCAGCATGTAACCACATTTTGAATATTGATAAGGAGCACCCATAGTAATCCACTATTAATTTATTCAATAAAAAATAGTATTACTTTGTATAAATTTCTATGATTTTTCAGGTGAAGGTGTGGTTTCAAAATAGAAGGATAAAATGGAGGAAGCAGCACTTAGAACTTCAACAGCAGCAGCTGGCAGCTTTGAAAAAGCGAAGAGACGTATTAGAAACAAGTGAAGAAAGTGAAGATGAATCAGCGAAAACAACAGCCAATCACTGATAGTTAAAGTGATCGGCATAATACCAAGTGCCATAAGTATCAAATGAAATCAAATGAAAGACATTAAATCCTTCTCAGCTTGTATAAATTGTAAATTAGTAACTTATCAAAGGCTAAAAGTGATCAGATCATTACTATTTTTTGAGAATTATTAGATAGATTTATATTGATTATCAGTGGAAATACAAGGTTTATTATTCTTGAACATCAAATTGATTTGTCTCGAGAATAAATGATGGTTTAAAAACATAAAGTACCATTAATGTTGTAATTTTCTTAGCCTTATTCTTCAACTCCGTGGATTTATTTTTATATAATATACGTCAATTTTATTTTCCAGTAATCTAAAAAAGATAATGTAATCTAACTGCATCAACATTTAAGTTGTTGAAATAGTCGGTTAAATAACATGACTTAATTTTTTTTAGATATAAATGTAATTTATTATCATGAAGTAATAAATGTTTTATTAAAAAAATAAATAAAATGTGACAAAATTTATGCATATATTTCATTATTTATCATGTGTTGTTCATATAGACTTGCAACTTAATTTGTATACAAAAAAGGATATTTATATATTCAGTTAATTGTTTAGAAATTTGGGTCTACATTCGCTCCAAATAATAATTTTTTAAGGGTGTTGTTTAATTATTATGTAATGTATGCCATTTCTTTGTAACAGTCCCATTTTTGAAAAGAAATATCTTTTATTTTCAGTAAATAATTCACGATGATGGAATCAGGGTTGTAAATTTGATTTTAAGCAATGAAAGACAGTTAACAAAACATTTATTTTAAACCTGTACCTTTGTTTATATTTTGACAAATATAGAATTTTGTTACTTTTATGTACAGGTTGGTGCATGTTTTTATGTAAGCAGGTGCATTACAAAAAAAATGCACCACCCTGCATGGTAGTAAAAAAGCCTGTTTTTAGAAAATACTGTGAAAAAGTGAGACTTTTTATGATTAAACGCAAGAAGAAATAATTGACTGGAGTGGAAAATGAGAGTAGTAAAACTGGGTCAAGATATTTTTTATAAGAAAATGTGAACTTAGTTTATTACTTTTAGAGGATGCTTCATAAAGATCAAAACTTAGTGAATTTGTTTACTGCAAATATGCAGGGTTTTCTTTGATTTTGTAAATAATTGTATAATGGATATGTATAAAATGGTACACTATTTACTGTTTATTCGGGCCAAAACAGTATTTGTTTTAACTAGAACTATCAACTTCTAATAAATAATTTTCTGACAAACTTAAGAACACTTGACAAAATTTAAATAACTAACTTAAGAACTGGAATTCAAATTTAAAACAACTGCAATAAAATGTTATGAAATTTTAGTTAAATTTTATTATTATAATAACATCCAGCTTGATGTATAAACCGAATTAATGATTAATAATTGCATTTTTTAAACATGAATTAATTTGCAATATTCAATATTATAGTTTATACGAATTTAATGAACTTAAAAATGAAAATGAAACTTGTGTAATCATATATTGCTAAATTAAGCTAATTGCATGAAAAATTTATTATTATTATCATATTTTTATTAGCAAATGGTAATAAATACTCATAAAAACATAAAATCATACTTTTTGTATTCTTTAAAATTTATTCAAATTAAAGTTTAAATTCAAATATTAGAAAAGAACGAGATGAATTTTATAAAACAGTTTTTTTGCTTTCTTAAACTAATTACCTTACTAATTAATTAACTTCTTTGTTTAAAAAAAAAAATTATTATTACATACGCTGTGTTTGTTTCAGAAAAATTGAGGAAATGTTGTTTTAATTAACCATTTATTGTTTACGGTTTAGCTGTGAAAGTCCCTCACACTAAATCATAGAGCAAACACCAACTCTTAACACTTAAAATTTCAATATTTTTGGTTTTTGTCAATATTGGTACTGCATCTTGTCTTATATTATAGCATTGTATTAAAGAAAAAGCAAATTAATATGTTAGAACGAAAATAAAACGTAAAAATAGTGAAGATGTACATACATTTTGTTGAATTGTATATTACCATAAATCATAAAAAAATCTAGTTACTGTAAGAAACAAATATATTTATTTGTATACTAATTGTAATATAATATTATACCTTGTGTTTATGTTTTGTAGAGTATAGTAATAAAGTTGTAATATACGTATTCTTCTATTATTCATAAACGAATACAGTAAATATTACTTTTGTAGTTATTATATTTTTATTGATGTATAATACCTTTCACAGTTCATTTTGGATACAGATCATGGCATGTCGTAAAACAAAAATAACTTTGGTGTAATAACTAACATTTAAATTTTACTCAGAACGTAATTTGCATTAAATGTTTAAAATAAAAATTATTGACACTTTTGAGCAATATGTATACCATAGAAAAGCTCCAGGTTTTTCTATTTTTTTTAAGCTTTTTCTTTAAATATTCATTGCCGTCTCTTCTTTGTTCTTTTTGTAGTAGTTCCCTTGCTTTTATTCTGATTTTGGTGACATGAGTTTTCATTGTCAACTGTCAATTTTATTACCTGAATAGCTAGGAGTCATAGCATTAAAATTTAAGAACAACCGGATACAGTGCCAAGTTAATTATTCTTAAGCACAGTTTCAGTTATGGTTTAACGAAAACGTCAAAATCCTTGAAGCATTAATACTTTGTTATAATTTTCTTAATTCTGGTCTGTATCCTAAATCTGAGTGGAATTACACCTTTCTTTAACTTTCTCGTTACCTGGATATTGAGTTAGGTTAGGGTGGATTGAGTTAAGTTAGGTGAAGTTAGGTTAAGTGGGGTTAAGGTTAGGGTTAGATGTTGGACCTTAGTTAAACCTCAATCAATTCAAAATTATTGACTCTTTTTCCTCGCTAGAAGTCAATTTAGTCTTATTAGCCACTACAAATTTTTTATGTCCTGCCTTCCAGATAACTTTCTATTTCTAGTATTCTTAGATTTTTTCTTTAGGTAACATAACGTAAAGTAATTCCTGTCATGCAGTAGGGCTTAAAGTCCAACTACTTGTTGGGAGTTGCAGATGAGGGTCAAACCACAAGTGTGGCATACACATGAGTCAGATGCTCTAACCACTAAAAATTTTTTTTTTAATAATGCATGCAAATTGAGTAGAGACAAGGTTATTAAATATCTCTTTAACTTAATAAAATAATGCCAAGAATATACACAGGTGTTTAAAAAAATAAGACAAATTTGTACTAGTACTGGCACTAACATGTTTGGGTTTATTTTTGTTCTTTTGGTATAATATTATCTGAACAGTTTTTTCAATTCAAATGCAGAGATGAAAACAAATTTAATAGTTAATACTTTGTTATAAAAAACATTGTTAATTCCCACCATTGTTAACTCTGAAATTTGATGACTCCAACTAAACAAAGCAACATGTTTTAATTTGTTTAAATTTTAAGTTCAGCTTGTGGATCGAGCTTTTCTGAACTGTTTCTTCGACCTTGAGGCCATCACACATACATATATATAATTTGTTAATAATGACTCTTTGAAATAAAAATGTCAATGTTGACAAACCTTTTTAATGTTGTATAAAGTGGTAATAATTAAAATCTATCAGCAAATAACTTTCAAGTAAAAGATTTATTCGCACTGAGAGTTACATTTTGCTTTTTTAATTTTCTTTTATACAAATGCTTGTTCTTATTAAATCTACTAATATTTGTACAAACAAAAATAATTATATTTATATAATATTATATATAATGGTGAAATAGTTTTAACAGAAATATAAAATACTAAAAAAAATATATATATAAATAGTCATTATTCACAATATAAAAACCATTATTTCAAATCGGATTTAAAAAATAATAAATAAGCACAACTTACAGCTTTTTAGAGGCCACTTGTAATTATTTTTGAATGAACAAACTGATTGTATTTCAAAACAGTGATTTTGGCAGCAGATGTATAATGTTCATTGTTTACGTAAATATTTGTATATTATTCATTTATAAATAAAATGCAAAGGTCTATTTACAACTGTTACAATACTTCTTTTAAATTATGTCTAAGCAATAAAATGTATGTGTACATGGTAACAAATCCTAACAAAATTGAAACGTATTTTGCAGTTGATTATTACATAAATTTTCAAATAATGTAAACACTTTCAATACTTGTTTGGTTTTAATACAAAAAGAAAAACTAAAATACTTATAAATTAGTCTTATTAAGTTACAAATGCTATAATGACATTAGAAAGAATACAAATAATTCGACTCAAATAACTCCGTATCTTAAAAAACCCTCCCTCTCTGGGTTGAATAGCCACTTGAACAAATTGTGAAACAGCAAAGAAATCCAACTTATAAAATAGTTAAATTATCTATATACAAAAGAAATAATGCTTTCAGTTAATAATCAACCTTATCAAATAATACTAAGTTTACTATAGTTATTTTGTGGATATCACTTTTCTAAGTGGAAACACACAACTGGATTAAATAAAAATTGTAAACAATTGTGTACAAAAATAATGCACACAGGTCATTGGTAAATTAATATTAAAAAGCATTCAGGTTGAATCAAAATTTTTTAGCTGACTTTAAAGAATTTTGGATTTTATAACTACATAAAACAGTGGTAGTGACACCAGTACTTTGTTTAAAAGGATAATCTCAATGAAAGCAACACAGATTTATATGTCTACTGTAGATTCCAGCTAACAATTGTATTTTATTAGTACTGGGCTCCTACTTTTCTTTTCAATAATATAATTAAAGAAAACATGGAATATCTCTATATCTTATGTTTAACATTGTGTTTTTAAATTTGAATTCGTAAGTTTTTATTCTCATATATTGAATCTCTGTAAAGACACGAGTGTTACAGTAATGATTTTTTTAAAATAATATAATTAGTGCCATTGTTAAGAAAAATTGTTTAAGACACCTAACTTTTAATTCCACTGGTGAGTCTTTATATTTCTTCTTAGCTTACACAAAATTTCAATTAATGTCCACCGAATTGTAAAAGCAAGAATGAATAACATTTTTCAACATATAAAGTTAGAAGAAAAGTTTTCCTGTTTGAATATTGTACAACTCAAAAATTAAAAAAATATCTTAGTAAATGATTATTTAAAAGCAACTGATAATATGTAGGACTGTAGTTTACATATAAAAGAGATTATATGTATTACAATAATCAATCTCCTAAAAACATTTATAAATTTGAATATGACAGTAATACATTAAGTTATTTTAATCATTTTGTATTTAAATATTCCAGGAATAAAGTGTATAACTTATGTTTACATAAAATGCATTAGCGCCACTTTTTATTGTTTAATACCTTTTTGAATTATTTTACTCCATAGTTCCAAAGAAGTTATTTGTAGATCATATACTAATTAATTCTATTGTTGTATACAAGAGTCATTAGAATTTTTATTTCCGGTATTTTATCTCGTATAAACCTTAAGGGAAAGGACATATCACAAGATGTAATGAAAACATTTCTTTAAATTTAAATGTTTAATTCAATTTTTGGATAAAGACAATTAGTATGTGCTTGTTATAATGTAAAATCTAAACTTTGTTCTAAAACATTGGTTTTAAACTTTTCAAATTCTACAACACATATTAGCAAGTTTTGCTGCTCCCTTAAAAGAAGTAACGAGATGATTACATGAGATCTCTATTAATGGATATTAATAGTTTAGTTTATTAAGTAAAACATTTCTACATGTACTAAAAGCCATTTATCGTATGGCTAAACATATTAGAATTAAACAATTTTATGAAAATAATGTATGAACCACACAAAAGAGACCACATGACAATTATAAATAAAGCACTAAAAATAGAAATATTTACAAAATAAAAGAATAAAATATTGGCAGTGGTCCATTTAGGCAATACTGTAGGCATGGTGAGATGTGGCAGAATAATTTGTGTAGAAAGGGAGGGTCCAGGTAGTCAGTAACACTTCTTAGTACAAGCACATTTACGCACAATGTCTATATCTTTAGTGTACCGGGTCCCATTTTGGCAAATGAGTCGCACCTTTCTGCGCTTTGTTTTGCGGACACGGCAACATGAGCCTCCACATCCGCCTTCGCATTTTGCCAATTTGAGAGGTTTCCGAGATCTACATCCATTTTCAACATAAAATTCTCTGGTTTGTTCTTTGCGACAGGTAGGTGCTGAAAAGAAATGCAAATATTAAATCCCATTTTTATTTTATAAAATTTTCCATTATTAAAAACTTAATCATCAATAAACTATTCTGGAATATTTTAAGATCAATAATATTTTATTTCAAATTAAACTCACCTTGTTCGCAATACTTTCCACTCCATCCAGGTAAACATTTGCATATATAATCGGTTGGGTTTTTCGGTACACATTTGCTCCCGTGTTTACAGTTATTTTTCATACATGGATCCTTTTCTTCCACGACATCTTCTTCTTCATCTTCAGGGTCTCGAATTTCACCATCTTCTTCAACCATCTCTTCTTCATCAAGCATTGTTGAGCAACCAGGAGTGACCTTCTGCTGTCTCTCTGCGTTCGTAAAATCGACCAGTTTGTGATTTACCCAGAGCTCTCTCATACAGCCTAAGAAAATAACAATATTAAATGTTGAACAAAGAAACTATAAACTTTCTAACGAACCATTAAAACTTGTGGTATTTCTTAAATGCCATAGAGTAAACGCATTCTGTCCTGCTTCAGATGGCACACCTCCAATGTACAAGGGAGACGTCAGCCGTAAATATTCCTGAGATCCTTCATTCACCATAGATCTGGCTAAACCTCGATCTACCCTTAGAGTGAAATTCTTTTTTATGGCGATAAGTTCTACTATGTGGTACTTCCCATCTGAGACTGTCTCAAAGCTGAAAAGGATTACAAATTTGTTTTACTAAAAATTTCCTTGTGTGTTCTGGTCCTTGATCATCATCAATCATCTGGGTCTAGCTGTTCTTGATGATCAAGAACAATCATATTTAGTTGTTCATTGTTTAATTTCTGACTGGCCAGGATGATAAGGGAAGGTCAAAAACTACATCAATATTTTTTAATGGCTTTATTTTGCCAATATTGGCAAAAGTAAAGAATTGCATTTTTGTATTTTGTTTTTGGGAGAAGGGGAGTGTGAAAAAAAGACCAGGGGGACAGTGGGAATTGATCGACTATGGGGTCTTTGAGCTGAGATTCTGACTTGCTGACCATGCTACTGCTCATTATTTTAGTTGTTACTGTTATCACATCTTCATTTGGCCATTCACGAAATGAAGAATGATCGTAATTATGAAACAAATTGTATGAATTTTTTTGCTGTTGCAAATAATTTTAGAATTAATTCTGTATTTCCTTACTTTAATGTATTCCCTTATTTGTGTGGTTTTTGATATTAATAGGGATATAGTTTTGGGTTGGATTGTGCATGGGTTGGGTTAGGTTAGAAATGGGTAGAGTTAGGGTTAGGGACAGGTTAAGTTAGGTTAGGTGAGGCTAGAAATAGGAAAGGTTACATATCTATGATTCAATATTTTCTAAATTTTAATAAGACACAAATTTGTGTGTAAACATCCATCCATCTTTTAAAAATAATTTTATGAGTTTTTATGTGATCTCACCTATACATAGTGGAAACTGGATAATTGCCCACATCATAGCTGACTCGTATTCTCCCGTTGAAGAGTTCAACAGCCAAATGCTGGGTTTGACCGTCATACAGTAGCACTCCATAATCCTGGGTCGTTGAAAACACCATTGTGACATTTGCTTCTGGTTTAGTTCTAAGTGGCTCCATTTCAACAAATGATGTATTGTACGAGAAACTAAGGCTGGTAAGGTACTCGCACTGTTTGCCTATAGAAAGATTTTTATTATTGGTATTATTTAAACTGATGTATTTGTATTATAGAAAATTATTTACCAGAGTATCCTGGGGCACATTTGCAAATATAATCGTTTGAACCCATTGGCTGGAAGCAAATACCATTTTTACAGTCATGATGTTGGCAAGGAGATGTCTGCGGATAAAGCATGGCAACCATCGGGGCGATCTCACAGAACTTTCCAACAAAATCGTCAGCACACTTACAAGTGTAATTGTTGACAGCATCAATACATGTTGCACCATTCTGTAATATTTCATTGGTAAAGTACAAATGATTGAACTAAGAGTTTATTGAATCTTACTTGGCACATATGGTTTTTACAGTCATCAATGTTAATTGTACAATTGTCACCAGTAAATCCAATAGGACATTCACAAGTGTAGTGAGTAAAATGATCAACACAGCGGGCACCATTTTTACATGGATTAAATTCCTTTGTGCAAAATGGTATTTTCTTCTCGCAATATTCACCTTAAAAATAAGATAATTAATAACAAATGCAGTTCAATTAAATTATGTTGAATGTGTGGTCAGTTAGAGTTAAAATGCTGACAACAGTTTAAAAAGTCAGCTTTCAACTGAAGAATTTTGAAGATTTTCAATAAGGGTCATACTATTTAATAATTTATTAAAGGCCTGAAGATTGACATCACCTGTTTTTAACACTATCAAATGTAAAAATAAATGACTTTCCAACAATAAAGTGAAAATAATTTTCTACAAGAAAAAGAACTTGTGAAAAAAATGAGGGTTTTACATGTCTGCAGGTATGATGAACTTATAATTTGGTCATTAATCATTTTCCTTTGCCTATCTTCTCCAGCTTGATTGATGTGTTTTTAACCATCTTCACATACAGATCATACACTGAAAATGGGGAAATGCCAAAACGTGTCTACAGACCAACCCAGAGAGCCAGAGAGGATAGACAGGCCAAAATGATTGGTAATGATTGACCAAAATACAAAAAAAAATTTTGTTGCCAATAAATCCAGTTCCTTATAAAAAAATGATTAAATTGACATTAACTTATTATTGATTATAAAATCAATATATTTTCATGTAATCAATAGGTATATTAATGAAAAATAAACAAAATTAAAGTTTACTCGTCTCTAACCTAACCCTAACCCAACCTAACCTTACCTCACTTGTTCTAACCTAACCTTAATCCTACCTAACCAATCCTAACCTAACCCAATTGAACCTAATCTAAACTAACCCATGCACAATCCCCAGTCACCATCAATAAAATTAATAATATTATTTAATATGATGCGCTATTTTTCAATTAATAAAAGGAATCAAGAAGGAGTATATATATTAATTCAACAATCCTGAGCCTAACTGAATTTGAGGTGAATAATATAATTTTGTAAAAGACATGATCAAAGTTAAGGTGTAGATTTCAGAAGACTTGTGCATAAACATTTTTTGTCTTTTAACCTGAATCCTATTCAAGCAACATCCAATGAAAATTTATTATCCTAATGTTTTCCTAATCCGTCATTTGAATTTAATTATTAAAGGGTTTATGCAAAAATATATCTATAAATGTATAGATAAAAAACGTTCAATACCCATAAATCCTGACTGGCATTTGCATTCATACGCTTGAACTAAATCAATACATGTTGCGTTGTTTTCGCATTTATTTTGTATGCAATCATCGATGTTGTTTTCACAACGTGCTCCTGTGAAACCGGGTGAACAGTCACAGCTAAAAATACAAAAAACAAAATTTTAATTGAACAATCATGTACAAACTGTATTAATTCATACCTGAATCGACCTTCTTCCAAAACTCTGCAAGTGCCTTGATTCCTACAAGGATTCCCATAACATGCATCGATCATATATTGGCAAAGATTGCCGTGATATCCCGGAGAGCATCTACATTTGTACTGTCTTTCGGGTAAAGGTTCACAGACTCCATTGACACAAGGGAAGTTGAAACAGGCATTACACTTAGCTAATATGTCATTTCGAACACGTCCTATGATAAAAATATACAATATAGTTAAATATTGATGAAAAACACTTTAATAAAACAAATACAAATAAAAGTAAACAGCAGTATTTTACTGAGTTTCATATGTCTTAACAATTTCATCTGCCATGGTATTTATTATGCCAAAAATAATCTTCACTTAATAATATTAATTACCTTTGCACTGAAATTGTGATGAAGGTGTTGTAAGGAGGGTTTTATCTTTTAAATTAGCTGGTTCTGCACAGCGGGCGATTCCTGGTTCAACATAATCTCTTTTGACCCATTCGGCTAACCACCGTAAACTACAGTCACAGTAAAGTGGATTTGATCCTAGAGCACTGAAAGTGTAATTTAAAATTTTATATGTTATGGCTTATAGTTTTATGAAGGAAATTAATAAATAATTTTCAAATTACAGGTGAGTTATTGCATGAAGATCTGAGAACGCTCCATCAGGGATCATTGAAATCAAGTTGCCATGCAAAGATCTATTAAAGTTAGAACAATTATTAATCTGAATTTAAATAGAAACAAACGATCTAATTACTTACATGATGCGTAACATTTTCAAGCCTGCTAAACCATCACGCTCAATACATTGTATTTTGTTATAACTTATAATTCTGAAAAAAATATGATACTTAAGTATTTTCCAGATCCATTTAATAGTGAACACATACATTTTGTACTTACAATGTTGATAAGTTTGTTAAATTCACAAACGTGAAGTTGGATAGAACCATCAATTGATTGTTGCTCAGGTCGAGTCTTGTGAGATATTTCAAATGGTTGATTCTATCAGCTTGTATCATAGATATTTCATTAACATCCAAATATCTAGACAAAAACCACATCGTTTTAACTTTTATTTAACTGGGATATTATTGAGAATTCTTAGAAAGATATGTCATGTGTAGGCTTACAGTTCAGATGTTTCTGGAGGGATGCCTCTTGGAATCTCAGTTAGTTTAGCCTTGCTGCATCGCACCACTGTTCCAGCACAGGTGCACTTAGGTGGACAATAATTGTCTCCTAAACATCCTTGATCATTATCACCTACAATCAAAATTTTACACTGAGTAAACATTCTTTAAAATTATTCAAATATAATAAATAATAAACATACTTGTACATTTGAATTCATACTGGGGTATTTCATGAATCAAAACATTATTTAACCTTGCTGGAAAAGCACAGCGTGGACTTCCGGCTAAAAGCTCTTTTCTTTTAAGCCACTCAGAGAACCACCCTAAGTGGCAATTGCAAACAAACGGATTTGACAGTAAATTCCTATTAAACAATGCATTTAAAAATCTTTGATAATAAATTAAATGTATACAATAATGTAAAATGGCTTACAAAGTTTGAAGGGATGTTAAAGAATCGAATGATCCTGGCATCACACAGCTAATTTTGTTGTCAAAAAGCGATCTATAAATAAAAGCTAAAATTAGTATCTCGATAAAAACAATATCAACCTTTAATTTTTTAAATTTTGTATTAAAAAATCAGGGATAAGGCCAAGTTGAATTGACAATTCCGAGATAGAAGAGACTGGTTGAAAAGCTCGTCCCAATATTAACTCAGAAATTCATTATTTTGGAATTATAAATTTCATTAATGTAAATAGATGTTCATTTAAAAACACACAATACACCCTAAACACTAACTTAGACTTAGCCTTCCCTTCCCTAACCCTAACCGTACTTAACCATGTCTAACCTAACCTAAAACAAACTAACCTAATCTAAACCAACCCATACCCAGTTCCCGGTTAGCTTGGTAGATGTTTTTATTTGTCCTGATAAAAAGGTTATATTCCTCAAAAGCTTGACTAAGGAACTGAGTGTTTTTCTTTTCTATCAATTCCCATTTCTCAACCCTAAAACCTAACCCAACTTAACTTAACCTTACTCGTCTTAACCTAACCCTACCTAACCATGCCTAACCCAGCCTAACCTAATGTAAACCAATCCATGCACAATCCATTGTAAGTTTCGATAAAATTAATCTAATAATAATATCTTCGACGATATGCTATTTTTCAATTAATACAAGGAATCAAGAAAGAAAATAAAAATAATTCAATGATCTTGAGCCTAACTGAATTTGAGGTGAACAGGTGACTTGTAATTCTGAGCCATGTAAGAACTGGTTTCTTATTATATTAAAGATAATTTTATTCTTAGCTGATCAAATTAAGTAAACTCGCTATTCTTCAACAGATACTTACAGTATTTTCAGATTGTTAAGACCAATGAACATCTTGTTGTGAATCTCTCCAATTTTATTTTCAGCTAACAGTCTGCAATAATGCATAACAATTAAATTATGATTTAAAAATATTTAAAATTTTTTTACTTAATAAAATTATGTAAAAATAAATCCTTACAGTTCTGTGAGCTTCTGGCACCCTTCGAAAGAATTGCCTTCAACTCCAGTAATGTGGTTCCGTCTCAAATCCAACTTCATCAAATTAGGCAAACGACCGAATAAACCATCTGATTTAATTTTTCCTATTTCATTGTCGCTTAAAATCCTAAAAAGAAATGATATTTTTAAAAAAAATTTAAGTCGATAATTAACGAAATTTTGAATCAATACTTACAGTTCGGTTGTGTACATGGGTATGTCCTTTGGTACTTCTTTCAGCCCACGACCAGAACAATCGACTAAAGTTCCATCACATGTGCAACCGCTAGGACAGTCGGTGTCGATTAAACAGTCACCGGCATGCCTCGTTCGAAACTCTTCGACACCTGATTGTAAATAAATTAAATTGAGTTGAGACTGTTTTGTACCCCACTCCCTAATTAGACATGCAGGTTATCATAAGAAATAATAGAAGGAAACTAAAGAGGATATATCTGGTGAAAAAAAAGCAGGATAATTTATGCAGTAAACTTTGTAAAAATAGTTTTAAAAGCAGAGCCAAGTGCATAGAATAGTAAAAGAGCAACATATTGTATTTGGTTTTATAATGGATGATAATTTTTATTAAAATATAGACCATTGCCAAATATTTTGTATTATATTCAAGTTTACACTATAAGCGAATCTAAATGGAGGGATTGAACAGTTTAAAAAAAAAAATTATGTTCGAAAACTATAGAGCTAGAAGCAACTTTATTGCCTTTATGAATTTTATATTATAAGATATAAAAGTGCAGAAGTAATCCAATATTACACTCCTATCTCAATATTTTCACTTTCCTTGCTAGGGAGAAAATTATGAGGTTATTGGTGCTTTAGGCCTACTGGAGGATTGTTGGAAAGGGTTCAGGATGAGTTATAAATTTTATGATGGACTTCTTGTGGTTTTGAGGGCAAATGGGACTTGAAGGTCTATGGGAATGTTGGATAAGGAGTAGAGAGCTAAGGCAATGGTTCTAAGGATTTTAGACTGAAGTAACTTGATTTATTGGTGGTTGCAATGCTTGATTAAACTCCACAGTTTAATTCAGTATGTTCAGATTGGTTGTAGTGATTTTTGTTCTGCTGTGAAAGATCTGTTGTCAAGTAATATTTTGAGTCGAGTTAGGGAGGCTTTTGCTGATATAAAGCTGCAAATATCCAACTAATTGATAAAATCTAATATCCCATCCCCTCAACTCTTGTTTCCTTTGCTAGTTCCCCATGTTGGCGGTGTGGTGCGGCTGACTTCTGGCGACGCCCGTGCGGGGCCTCGGGTGCTGGTCGGTCTTGGGCTGGATTGAGGGGTGCCTCCCCGGACTCGGAGGTCAAGGAATCTCCAGCGAGCTTAGAGGAGGTGTCGATGGTGACTAGACATCGACCCCTCCTCGATAAAGTCCTGCGCGCAATATTAAGACTAAAAGCATCAGTTGCAAGAGATCTGTGGGGTTCTGTTCTTTCTAGGCCTGGGGCTGCCACTGCGCCAGGGTCTGCGGGGGCCTCGCTCTGAGGGGGCCGGGCTGCGCCGTTGACTTGGTTTAATGACCGATAAGGTTTCAGCCTTTAAATTATTAAAAAAAAAGCTGCAAATAGCAGACGGCATGACTGCTGGACAGGAAAAGGGTTGTTGCTGATTGATAGAGAGATGAGACAGCAAAGAGTGAAGGTTTTTGTTGAGCCTGAACCATTCATCCAGGAGAGATCGTTAGGGTTACCAAGTTAGGATGACAATTAAAGTGCAGAGATTAAAATTTTATGAAATATGATGTTTTTTATTTAAAAAATAATGAATTGCAATGATCGATATAAACTTTTAATGTATAATTAATTGAAAGAGTATTAATCAGATTTGGTTAATCCGCCCATTACCTATAATGCACCTGGCTTTTGCTTACCCTTACATTTAAACTTTTCATCCCTCAAAGCCTCAATTCTTCGCCTTTGCATTCGTTTCGGAGTTTCGCATCTGGCGCCAGAAGTCTCGATTGGATTTCTATGAAGGTATTCGGCAAGCCAGCGTAAATTGCAATCGCAAATAAAAGGGTTCCTTCCAAGGTGCCTATGTTGAACATATTCAAATTGTATAAATTTTTTAAACTTTTTATGAAGATTACAAATGAAAACATTAACCAGCCTATTGTTACAAAAGACAATAAATTAAAAGTGTTGAGTAGTAAAAAATCATAAACTATCATACATATGTAATTTGTAGGTTTAAAAACTTACAGTGTTTGGATGTTCTTCATTGAATCAAATGTTCCATTTGCAAGGGACTGGATGTTGTTGTCATATAAAGATCTGTAAAAGAAGAAAAAAACATAGATTACAAGGAACGCTGAATAAGAGCCATTTTATAAACTCACAGAAGATTAAGGCTGTGTAAATCTCTAAATGTGTCTTTTCTGATGCATGAAATTTCATTTGCATTCAAAAGCCTAAAATTTTAAATAAAAATGATTACCAGTGATTGTTTATATGAACAACTATTTTAAAAAGCCTTACAATAACTGCAAGGAAGAAAGTCCATGAAAAACGCCTCCAGGAAGTTCTTTGATTTTATTACCATAAAGAACTCTAAAACAAAAAAATATTCATAATAAATATAATCAAAATATAATAATCTTTTTATACAGAAGAATAATTCTTTTTTATAGTACATAAGAATAAAACGTCATTTCAAGATAATAAAACACCATACTCTTTTATGTGAAATTGAGGTCAATTACTCAATTAAAGAGGCAAAATATGTTTGATCTAGGAGAAAAACAACCTTAAAAAAGAAGCTTATAATGCTGACCATTTCCAAAGAAGAACTAAAGTCTTATGAAAATAAAAGTCACAAAAACGTTTGCAGTGGTGGCTGATTTCCAATAACTCATCTAGAAGACTAATTCAATTCTTAAAAGTTTTTTTTTCTTTTCAGTCATATGTTTTATCCCCTTTAGCCCTTAAACTTTTAGGTTGCTTAGGTCTACCGTGTGCTCTGCTAATGTTTTCCTTGGAAAATTTTGTTCCTTTAATGGAGGAAATAATTCTCAGGGTTATGAATCAAGAGCTTCATTGTTCAAGAACGACTTTTTCTAAGTACCATAGCCTTTAATGAGCTATATGGTGTAGGTAGGTATTTGGTCTGGTGTCCTTAGTTATAATGAAGTGGTATAGAATTTGCTGTCTCTCACTATACATAGTCGAATTAGTCATCTGTTAACAGTCCCATTTTTCATTATAATTTTTTGAGGTCTCTATTGCTCAATAATGGCTTTGCCAGCAATCATAGATTTTCCTTACTAGGGCATAGGTTATGCTCTGTTGCCCCTTTTTCCTCTAGACATATTTGACATTGGTAATCTGATAACAGTCCCATTTTGATAACTTTTTTTTGATGACTTTATTGCTCAGGGATCTTTTCATAGGTACCACAGCTTTTTCCTTGCTAGGGCGGTTGTATAGGTTATACTATGTTGCCTCTAACTCCTCTAGGCATAGTCGACACTGGTCATCTGTTAACAGACCCATTTTTATATGTTTTTAGGGGGGTTTATTATTCAGGAACGGCTTTGCCAGGTACCATAGCTTTTTCCTTGCCAGTTGAATAGGTTTTGCTTTGTTGTCTCTGTCCCCTCAAGACATAGTCGATAGTGCCCATTTGCTACTAGTATCAATTTTTATATAGTATTATACTGGAGCACACCCTAGAATTTGCAGCTGTTAGGGCTCTTGTTTATGCCACAACATGTTTATGTTGGACCTATCTGTTGTTCCGAGGCCCATTTTTAGGTTTTTTTATTTTTATTTTTTAGATTGTCAGCTGCCTTATTGCATGAAATTCCTTCATGACCTACACGATAGTATTAAACTATTTATGTATCCTAGTTTTTTTTAGAGCATTCAATAGTTCCAGACTAGTTTTGAGTTGATCTGGTAAGCTTGAAAGGCGTTGAGAGCAGCCTGTCTATCTGTATTTTTACAGTTGCACCCTTGGCTGTTTGTTATTTACTTCATCTGGAAATGGCATTCAGCTTGAAAGATTGCTGTGGTATGCCATCGGAACCGTCTGTAAACCATAGAAGAGCTCCAGGTTTTTTCATAATGCTTTCTCGAAAAGCATTATATTGAATGGTTTTTACCCTCCAAGTTCTACCACAGTCTTTGGTATACCCATTGTGCCTTTGGTGCAATCTATATGTTTAGAAGTCAATGATAATGTAAAAGTAGTATAGACTTCACTACCTTATATTTTGCACAATGAACAATAATAGAGTAGTTACTTACAAAGATGTGAGTGATTTTAATCCTGAAAATGCATCAACTGCTAGTTTGGCAATTGCATTTTTGCTCAAATCTCTGAAAAAAAGATAAATATAAATTATTTCAATTATTATCAAGATAATATTTATTTAAACATACATTCTCCTCAAACGTTTGTATGATGCAAATCCTTTTGAAGGTATTTCTGTTATGTCATTTTGCTCCAAGCGCCTAAAGAGATAATCATTTAAATTATTTACCTTTATTTATACTTTAAATAGTTATGTTTTACTTACAATTCAGTTGTAGATTCAGGGAGATGATGAGGTATGCTTATCAGTGCTTTTTCTCTGCAATCCACAATGCCGTTAGCGCAGTGGCATTGATGTGGGCAACTTGGTTCAGATTGACATTCACCGATACCCCTTTCTACTAAACCTGTAAACAAACCAATAAAAATTACAGTTCAATATTAAATTTAGAAAACGTGGATATTACCAGAACATTTGAATTCTTGGTCATGGAGGTCGGCAACGTTATGGCCTTTGATTTGGTTCGGAGAATGACATCTTGTGTATAGGCCGAGTCGAGGGAACCTTCGGAGCCAGCGTGCCAACCAAACCAAATGGCAATCGCATGCAAACTTATTCTCAGACAGCCTCAAAGTCCTCAGTCGAAAAAGATCATCAAAAAGATTTGCAGGCAAACTAGTTAAGTTGTTGTTATTCAGTGTCCTAACATACACCAAGAAGGAATTAAAACTTTAAATAAAATGTTTAAAAAAATTTAATTTAATATATTTTATTATACTCACAACACTTCAAGTTCTCTTAAGCTCTTTATTGCTTGTTCATCAACACATATTAACATGTTGTTATCCAGTTGTCTAAATTGAAAATGAATTTGTTACAAATTATAGAAAAATTTGAAGATCCAAAAAGCATGCAACATATTCTGATATTTATTTAAAATTTAATACTTACAAAGTTTTAATGGCTGGAATTCCACGTAGCGACTTCTTACCAATGACTTGCAAATGATTGTGACTTAAATCTCTGAAAAAGTAAAGAAAAAATATTAAAAAGCTAGTAAGGATAAACTTAATAACCTAAATTTTTACTGCTGCTAAATAAATAGTTCAGCTTAGCATCAATTTCATTAATGTTTAATGTAATTGCCGATCAAAGTAACAAAATTATAACAATTAATTTGTATCTGTTGTTGTCAATAATTGTTAAGCTCACCTAGAAAGACTACATTTTGGGAATTAAGCCCGACAAGATGGATCCTAATTTATTTTTAGCCTTGTCATTAAAACTAAAATGGGTGTGCACTTTCTCTACTACACACAAACATATCAAGTTAATTTATAAAGACCTACCAATTTTTTGACAAAAATGAGGCTAGAATGCTTTAATATTATAAAGACTAAAATATAGCTAAGTGTCAGAGTCCTTTATAAATAACCAATAAAAAAAAAAAAATTGTTCAGTCCGGGAGAGTTCATGGAAAAACATTGAATCAGGGCTATGTAACCTAACCTGTCCCTAACACTTACCCTACCTAACCTAAGTTTAAGGTTAAAAGGAGTTGCCTTTTAATACTTTGTGCAATGTGACCAATATTGGTCTATTATGTAATCAATCTCCATCAGTTTCTTCTTTAAGCTTAAGCTTTTATACCAGATATACGTGTCCGTCAAGACTTTTCCTTCTCAAGAAGTACGAATCTGAGCCTATATAGATGTTTGCACTAACAGATGACATGTTCTGCTGTACTTTTTTCTGGGCAAATTTGCATAGGTTTGTTTCTTCTGATCCGAGTCTACATACCTAGAGTTTGCAGTGCCCAGTCAACAGTTTTACTTTCATTCAAGGTTTAGTAGTTCTGCCTTTACTTTAAGCAATCGTCCTTTAATGAATTTTTTCACATAATAGACATATACACAATGCATGCATAATACATGTCTATTGAATCAAGGACTTAAACCCCATGCACTGATCCGAGTCCTTAATCACCCTTTGGGCTACCTAACTTAACTCTAAGCCTATCTTGATAAAGTTGATATCAGCCTATTAATATTATAATTTTTGTATTAAAAAAATCAGGGGTAATCTTCTAATCTCAATTACTTCATCAAGCTTTCAAGAAACATATTACTTTGGGTTTAGACCCAAACCCAACCTAAACATTTCTAACCTACCCTAACACGTCCCTAATCTAACCCTAACCCTATCTAGCCATACCTAACCTAACCTAACCCGTCCCTAATCTAACCCTAACCCTATCTAGCCATATCTAATCTAACCTAACACGTCCTAACCTAACCTACCCCTAACCCAGCCCAACCTTACAAACCCACGCACAATCCCTGGCAATGCAAAATCGATGACGTGAAAATAGTAAAAAAATATTGTGTATCTGGCCCAAAACATATCCATATTAAATTGATTCATTGAACAATAAAATTTAGCCTTTTATGTTTGTATTTCTTATGGTGTGAATATTTTTAATTTTGAAATTTATATGATTTTAAATGTTCAATAAAGTGGACAATTCTTCTAATAGGAATGGCATCGAGGCCTTTATTACTCAGCATTGGCTTTAATAGGTATATNTATATATATGTATATATATATTATGCAGGGTGGGCGACCCAAGACCCGAGGGGTTAAATGCCTGGGTAGACTCGTACCCTCATCCCTAAAAGTTCCGGGACTTGGTCGGCTCACGTGTCCTGCATAAACCTCTTGGACTTGTTCACAAACCCCAAAATTTTGGACCATTTTATCTCGGGGAGTGATTTGGTGATGTCCTCTCCTTCAAAGATTGCAAATCTAGACCTAGCATACCTATCTGCGAGGTAGTGCCTTGCCGTTTCTTCTTTTATTTCGCAGAAACGGCAAAAGGGATCTGGTAGGATACCCATTACGACGAGGTGTCTTCTCAGTGGGCAGTGCCCGTCAGAATACCTATCAGCCTCCTAATTCCCTTCCTTGAGATTGAGAATAGCCATTTCGATTCTGCTGGTTTGATCGCCTTTTGATAGCCTTTTCCTTGCTAGGGCAATTGCATAGGATAAATGATATGTTGCCTCTGTTTCCTTTAGACATAGCCTACATTGGCCATCTGCTAATAGTCCCATTTTTTTATAGTTGATTTTAAATTTTACATGAGAATGTCTTGTAAATTATTAGTTTTCTTAGTATTCTTATTTTTATTCTCTTTCTATTAAGTACGACTCTTCCTCCCATTTAGTTGTTTTCGCAACTAGTCTTTTAACTGGCCTCATACCTACGTTCTAGTAACCCAAGATTACAGTTTTTTGTTGCTCTTGTTTATCGTACAAAATGGATTTAGGATTTTTAGCTACTTTTAGCTAGGGTCTGCTTCCTCCTTAGGTGCAATAAGGATGGCCGCATTAATTTATAATTTGTGGTACAGGGTGTCCTGATGATTTTCCTTGTGAGAAAACTGAATAAAATTGAAAAACAAACACAAATTTGAAATCGAAGCGAAGAAGGTCAGTTTCAAGTGATATGTATTAAAGATCTAGCCAAAATTGACACGTGTTGTGACTCGGAAAGGGTGGGTGGCTGGTGTTCTCCCCTACAATAATTTCTGCCCGGTGCCCATTAGCTGTTAAGACACAATTTTTTCACGGGCGTAGATTCACATTTGCATATGTCCCTATTACGAGCTTATTTCCCAAGAGGGCAACAAATATAATCCGCTTCCGCTGTCAAAATGTGTCCCTGCGAACGATTTTCCAATTTTTATGTAAATAAATTCACCAATTTGAAAGTCAAATCATCCCGAGTTGAAACCGTATTTTCAACGGTGATTGCTTTAGACGTCCACTGCGTACGATGAGCTTTAAGACGTTTTGACTTTTTTTTTGTTGATATAACGCGGTACATTTCATACTGAGAATTGATTACAGTTTAAAATTTATGTTTTCGTTTCTGCTTCGTGTTCTTTTATTACTAATTTTTTAAAATCTAGGTTACAGCCAAACCTGCTCACTTTAGTAAAGTATTACGCAGGAAACATTATATACAGGAAATTAACCGGAACAGTAAACAGACAAGGATGAATTAGCTTGTCCTTAGTCTAATATCCCAAGACCAATCAAATTGTTTAATCCTTACATATTTGTGAAAAAAACAACCCTACATTACAAAAACTGAACAGTTTTAACATCTTCGGAAAAACTATTCCTTTCAAGATTATTCCCATCGAATATGGTACTCAATATTAACGACCTTCCATTTTACGGGAAACCAGTTTAATCATCGGTGAGTTCAGTGTTAATTTTATTATTACGGCTACAATCTTAAGACGAATTTACATTTTAAGACTGGAAGAAGAGTCGTGAAAACGCTACGGTTGCCATTAAACGGATGGGCTTATGTGGGTGTCGAGGGTCTTAGTTGAGGTCCTTTCATGTGGGCCGTTTCCAAGTGGGAAGTCGTCTGAATATTGAACAGTCGCTACACATACCTCGGCTGAAGGGAGAGAAAAAAAAAGAGTCGTCATGGGAAGTAACGGAAAGAATGTATTGACATGGCTAGGAAAAACGTAAAACGAAACTGCAATGCCGCCCTTAAAAAAAGGGGGGAAAAGGTTCGTTGAATAAGTGAAAACGCGACTGAATAGTGGTCGAACAAGGGTAGATACAATAGCTGAACAAAAATGAACATTACCAAATTGATCTATTTTCACCATTGCTCTTCATCGTGTGTATAACATTAATTTCTATAAAAAAATCACAAACAAAAAACATAAATAATGTCAAAAAAAGCCTCTGTTATACACAGATACGCCGACCAATTTTATATTTGATATAAAGCTTACTGGAAAGAAGTAAACATTGATTTATACAGTTTTTAAAAAGTAATTACATTCACTAACATAAAAAAAGAATAAAACAGTTTTAGGATTGAAATTTATCAAATATTCTATTATTTATTTGGAACTTTTTGAAAACAAAGAAGATTTCGATTGGAATGGAGTGCCACAGGGCAGTGTGAAATATTAAAACCTTCCGAGGAATGTCGGGTTCTATGGGGTTAGTGTGTGACGTCTCGAGAGTAAAAGTAAGTTATTAGCGAGAATGGAGTGGGGTCAACCACGTCCCGAAGAATAAGTGTACTCTGTGGGGAGAGAAGGCGACCGGACTTCTATGTTTGCGGTGATGTATATATATTGCATGTTTTATGCTTTGGTTAACAACCTGAGGTACAAACGAGAGGCTAGAATTTTAGAATATCGACTTGGCCTCTTTCAGACGAGGCAGTTGAACGGACGGGTGTCAAGGAGTGTAAAGTGGTAGCAAAATGTTTGGGAATCGCCCCAACCCCTTCACACGCAGTCAACTCGTCCGCCCAGGCGGGTGGCTAGCAGGCGCAAGTGCCGCTCACGTTCTCCTCCCCACTGGTTGATTCGACTCAAAAGACACTTCTCGGCATCCGTCCTTCACAGTCGCCTAGTTGAGCCAACTGACTTCACCATGGAAAACGTTGCAATTACAAGTTTCAATGATTCATTGAAGATATTCGTATTAGTCCCGTGATATGAGACATTTGGTGTGAGAAACACAGTGATAAAATTAAAAGAAGCGAAGCTTGGAAGGAAGTAGCATAACAGTATTTGAGAGAAAGCGCCTGTTTTCCAACTTTATAACAACGTATAAGTCCACACTTTTCTTTACTGGGTTTCCTCCTTTTTTGATTCTCTTGTTGCAGAAGAGCAACCATAAGAAGTGTTCCTGCTTTCTCGGGTTCTAACATCGTACTGACCTCCCGTTGGGAAGAAAGGTTGATTCCACCAGTTGCCTGGTGTGAAACCAGCAAAGAAAGTCTTCACACCGCAGTAAACTAGTGGAGAGTCAACCGGGCAACATAGTTGAATCAACAAAACCGCCTCGTCTGAAAGAGGCCAAATAGCAGTCAGTACATATCGAGCCGCTCAAATGGCAGCAGGTTGAAAATAGACGTGAAAGACTAAAATAAGAAGTAAAAAAACGCAGAAGGCCGCCGATGACCTGAACTGTTTGTGGACCCCTGAAACTCCCACATTATTAAAATGGATAAAATCTCCTTGTAGAGGGATGCTATAAGTGGATCTGGTTATACAGGGTGTCCCGTGAACAGAGTCATTATTCAGCAGGCTATCTTTTTATTTTCAAAAGGACTTCGAAATCGAAAATAGTACTTCAGAAAATACAGACTTTTTAGTCCGAATGGACTTGCTAAAAAGTCCCAGTAATTTTTGAAATTTGATTTGTACAATGGTTCGATACAAAGCGAACTGTCGGGGCATTTTTTGAACATCTCCCGCCTTCTCTACCATAATATTACGAGTTTATTAGCATATACACAGCAAGCGGTAGCATTTCACTGGGATAACAGGCTGGAAGGATAAAGAATGCCAAATAAAATCTGACCTTTACCAAACTAACATTGAATTGCAAGAAGAAGATGAAAAAAAAAACATTCTTTTATTGTGCCTGTGCTTTATACGGGTTAGTAACAGGTTTAGCAAAGTCCCAATATCTGAATGGCATTCCTATAGCGGTGCATGGAATTGTTTACAAGTTAAAAAAAAATTAGCTGTGCGCTTTATAAAAAGTAACTGTACATTTGTAAATGTTTCCGCATTTCTTTGCCCCTTTATGCACCTTTTTTCCATGTATGACGATTATAAATTTTTTAAAATTACAATTCTTATTACCAGCCACGAAATTCATTTTTTTAAAAGAGAAACTTTGAAAAATCTGCCATTTGATTTAGGTATGACGACTTTTCCTTAATTGCAAGGTTTTTCAGTCTGATTCAAACTCATAAACCTTCCAGCCACTAATGCTCCTACTACTATCAGCATTAATGTAACGTTTCGAAAAACCTTTGCAAAAGTTTAATACTCATACTACTTTGATATAGAATCCTCTGTCCCCCATCATTGCATCTAACAAGGCTTCCGAGTCTTGATCCAAATTCCTCCGCTGTAGATAAGAAACGGTACTCAGCAATACAAGTCGGTGCCTCACAAGGGAGCGTTCTTGGTTCCTTCCTGTTTACCATTTATACTGGTGACTTTCTTGTCAATTCTGAAGAAAATTTTATCTTCCATATCCTATCCAAGCAAGGCCCTTGCCCACACCATAACCATAAACTTATGCACATGAAATAAACAAAGCCACTCCTACGAGATTACCCCAAAACTTGTCTGGAATTGCTTTAGTACAGTGTTGGTATCTTCAACAGCTTAACATTATTGTGGGTCCCAGGTCATGAGGGAATTACAGGTAACGAGTCAGCAGATATACTTGCTAACAACACGACTCATGGGCCCAAAACCATATTGTGGAATAAACTACAGATATATTAACAGAAAACTTGAATCTTGGGTAACTACGGAACAGAACAATTACTGATAGAACAGACCAGTCATGAAGCAATTAAGAAGACTACTCTTAAAACTAATCTTTGGGAGAAAGAGGAAATCCTATTAGAATACATACTAACAGAAAGATTTAAAAATTCTGACATTTACAGGACTTAAGTTAAATATCACCTTCAAAATGAGAACATCCATCTTCATGTCCTATGCAACTGCCCTGCAATAGTTAGGAAAAAAGGTACCTGGGAAAACCGTTCTTGAACCACGTAAATCTTGATGCCCTTGGGAAGAATTCTTCACTTCTGAAAAAAAATCTCCCTTAGCAGAGATCTGTACAATAGACGAAAATTTAAGGGGTAAAGGAACAAATCCCTACGACTCCATATGGAGAAAAAAAGTACAATATCCAATAAGTGTCTTGAGCTTATCAAAGACTGCAAAAGTAGAGAATACTGAATGAGTAGTCTTTCCCTCAACCGTATATCAAAAGTAAAGAGCTACCGACTTCCATTCAAGTCAGATACTTAGGACTATACCTAGACGGATAGAATCCCCATTCAAGACTTAAGAGAAAACAACTTTACTGAAGAAGCTGTCCTTATTTGGAAGAAGAAGTTGCCGTGACCATCAAATGTCAACTAACTCTGTAAAAGATTACAGCGACCATTTTGGACATCGTGGACTCGTGTAACTGTGGGGGATATAGAATGGACAGGTTCGAGAGCTTCTCCGCCTTTTAACTCAAAAATTCGCGATTATTATTATTTAAAACATAAGTTTCTGTTAACCTTGTTAATTATTAATAATAGTTTCAAGACGTTATGAAGAGGATATATTCCTCGAAAGTTTGAGAAAGGAACTGAGGGTTTTTCTATTCTATCAAATTAAGCTGTTCCTGAATCCTTAACCTTATACAACCCAACTTAACTTCACACGTCCCTAACCTAACCCTCACCCTTTCTAACTATGCCTAACCTAACCTAACCCAATCTAAATAAACCCATGAACCTCCCCGGTTTGCTTAGACAAAACTATTGGTATTATTTAATAAGATGTGCTATTTGTTAATTAATGAAATGAATTACGAAGGAAAATGAAAATTAATTCAACTATATTGAGCCTAACTGAATTCGAGGTGAATAATAAAATTTTGAGAAAGAACTGGATCGAAGTTAGGACATACCATTTCACCACACCTGTGTACACAAACATAACCATCTTGTTTATTTTTAACTCGAATCCTACCCAGGCGTGTCCAACATCCAAGAAAACCTTGAGTTTATCAAAGCCTGCTACTAAAAGTGGAGGACAAGACTGAATATGGAAAAATGTACGCATTTACATAGAAAAAGTCCACTGTACATTAAGAAGTATCTACCGACTATTACTCAAGTAATTCTTAGGACTTACCTAGACACTGACGTGGAATCCTAAAAAAACGTAAGAAAGAACAACTTAATATGGAAGTAGAAGCTGTTTTGACAGTGAAAACATAACTAATTCTATACAAGATATTACTGCGACCGCTTTGGATAAGCCATCCAATATCCAGCAGATCCAATCTTTCCAGTGTTCAGACAAATTGTCAAAGTTCCTTATTATTTCACTATCCAAAATGACCTCAACGTACATTTTTCAATGAACTTATCCTATCCCACTTTCAAAAGTTTCACTCCAAGCTTTCAATCCATCCTAATCCTACTGCCCAAGCCCTCTCTGAACTTGCCCATCGCCTTAAACAAGGCATCGCTAAACATGTGACATCCGGGAGTGCATGCCACCGGAAAAAAGCAATGTGTTTGTAATATAGGTAGATGTAACCAAAAAAGGGTATTAATATACCTTATTCCAGAATATGTTAGTATTTTGCTAATAAAATGGACGTAAAAAGAATTTACATTAATTCCCAGCCTCTTTCAATACGAAATATTACCTTGGATGGCATGTCATGCACTGAAAAGAATCGTATAGAAATTCCAGAGGGGGATATATAAAATAAAAAGACAATAATGACATGTTAAAAAGGGATGTTTTCATCCCAATCGTAGGTTATTTTTCAAAGTGCAATAATAATTCCATGATGACAGGCATGATGAAGATTGTATTTATAAATTTTTTGTTTATTTATAGAAGATAAACCAATTGCGCATTAATCTCATTTATTAGCATCGAATACGGCGGAGTCCCGCGAAGCATTGAGTAATTTATCGGTCCGTTTTAATGTGAACCGATTAATTCATCAGACATTACGCGCCCTGATTGCCTGTCATAAAAAAAGAAACAAGGATCGGATCGTGCTTTCATTCTGAAAAATGTTGGACTATTTTTACGGTTTTAACTATATTTGGCCACATGGTCCTATAAAGTACCAAAATAAAATCATGAACCACGAAAATTACGTGGTTTACGAGCTTAATTCTTATTCTAACCAACCCACCAGGTCTTTCACATCGAAAAAGACCGTAAAAAAAACTCTTCGTTTTTTCCAAAACTACGTGGTTGACGAGATTAATTTTTTTGTTATTGGGTTGTCCGGAAAATAATGCAGGATTTTGGTATTAAACAAAAAAAAAGAAACTAGTTACTTTAAAGCAATGTTCTTTAATCAAAATAATTTCCNTGAAAACTTAAAATCCTGCATTATTTTCCGGACAACCCGATATAATCGATCCAGCAGGTCGGTTTACATCGAAAACAACAATAATTTTTTTAACCCCCTCCCCGGTTTTTTTTACTGTTTTCTCGAAAACTACGTGGTTTATGAGCTTAATTCTTATTCCAATCAACCCATCAGGTCGTTTTACATCGAAAAAGACAATTAAAAAAAACTCTTCGTTTTTTCCCCCTCAAAACTGCGTGGTTTAAGTGCTTAAATCTTACTATAATCAACCCAGCAGGTCTTTTTACATCGAAAAAAAAAACATTTAACAAAAACGTAGGGAGACCGCGGTAGTCGAGTGGTTAGCGTGAGCGACTCTCATCTCGTAGACCCCACGGTCGTGGGTTCAATTCCCGCCATCACCGTCTTTTTTCCCGATACACTTCCCCCCACCCCCAATACAAATACGCATAATATATTGTCTGGCATTTGCTAATATGCATAGTACATAAAGCCATTAAGAAAAAAAGTTCATTTTTTGCGCTTTTCTCGAAAACTAAGTGGATTAATACTTTCTAGACTAATAATGTGCCTTTTTTGTTTATTTTTTTCAAACATGGATTGTGAAATACGAATAGTTTTTAAGTAATATATAAACTTCGTTTTTATTATTAAAATAAAGAGAACAAAAATTAATACTACTCTTCCGGTCTGTTCCGGAGAGACTTGGGCAATAGGTTCCTTCCACTCGACATAGTTGTCACCGTTTAATTAAGATCACAGATGCTTATTTCAATATTAGCTGTGTCACAAGGTTTAATTAAGACTCCTATTACGGTACGCCAGGCAGGAAAAAATTGCATAAATTTATCATGTACAGAAAAATTGACCAGGTTTTGGCGTAGAACATTTTATTTTGGTATAATTTATAAACAATCTCTGAATGCAGAGGAGAAATCTCTATAGGCTTAGGCTAAAAGGATCTTTTCCTGAAAATTTGTTCTTCACTCCTTGGTCTTATCCGGTGAAGAAAAAGCTTCTCTGTTTAAGAAAAAAATCCTCGTAAGAAACTTACCTATGGATATCCCTTCCCACACCAACTCAATTATCCTAACGTAGCTGGTGCCGCAACCATTCTCTCCTCGTACTCCATACCTAAATTCCATAGAACAATGATAAAAAACGGGGGCGTCGGTGGCCGCACGGCTCTCATCACTGTAAGGTAAAGGTCCCGAGTACGAATCCAGCGGCCCCGCGTTCGAACCCGACCTACTTACAAATGGTCTTTTTTTCAGAAACACCGGCACCCTGAGGATTGATATGACCTCTGCTGTTGCGAACCCTTCACCATCGCATAACTTAACCTCAAATTGATTACAACCTCACCGTACACTACCTTGGGGATAAGCGACTGGACTTAAATCTCTGATACCGATTACATAAAAGACTACTAGACAACTAAACTATTCGTCAACAAAATAGTCATATATGATGTAACCAAAACGGACGTACGAAATAGAACTTGAGGTTAAACCAAACCATCCAACCTCATCAGAATAAAGACTCTAAAATCACGAATACATAAACCCATGGTCTGGTCTACGTTTCCAAGCACACCTTCATAAAAGATGCTGCAAGATCCAGCTACAAAAATCTAGATAATCCTCACGCTCAACTTTCTACTGATCACTTCCAAATACGTCCCATAACCTCCTAATAGCTTTCTCCACTTCAAGACAACGGCCTCTGCTCTCAGTGTCAGTGATTTAGGAGCACTATCACTGGATAACTTCTTTTAGGTTTTGCTTTACATTTCGTCATAATTGGGACGATTTCCTGCCTAAAATTAAAAGAAAAGCCAAAGATGAAATACTGATGTTTCTTATGAAAGGCGAGGAGAGACCGAAACAAGTTGCCCAGGACGATCTAATAACTTACCGATGTTCAATAGCACTCAAGAGGCCACAACACTCTTTTCTTAAACATTTATGATTTTATATATTTTTTATCACAGTATGGAATGTTATCAACATATGAACCAAGTACATTAGAGATAAAGAGAAAAAGAACTGTAAGTCTGGAAAAGTTGACTTCAGACCGCTAGGGACGTATTCAGTTACCTAGGACGAAGGACGAGGATTTCCATATTTTATCTGAAAATGAAAACACAAATTATTGTTTGGAAGATATGCCTGAGAAATATTCACCATACGCTTCCAAAGAAACAATTATTAAAATCTTAAGGGAAAAAATAAAATACACAGGGTCGATTGCTTTGTAAGTTATAACTTAGAAGCAAAATGTTAGCAGAATTACCAGTGCGAGTGACCGATGCTTATTCAACAAGTCGCAGGATATCGATGCAGGGCTTTGAGTCACCTGTTGCTTAGCCTACACGTGACTGACATAGGGGATCAAAAGTTTCTCGTTTCACTTTGAGTTATTGTATGAAATATTGCTTTGCGTCAAGGGGCGGGAGGGCGGAATTTATTTGTTTTACGATTTATTTCATATTATACCCTCGGGGCTTTTTCATTTTCTCGCATTACCAATATGACGTACTACAGCTGCCAATATTGAAGATTTGAGGAGAAAAAAAAAAGAAGCAATATCCATTGTTTTTCTCGGCTCCTTAGAATTATTATACGCCCACTTCCATAAATCTTTCCATAATTATTTAGTAAGTATTATTGTCAGGTAGGTCTAAATTTATAAATAAATCGATTAACTTAGGTTTGAAATTTACAAGGCAGAATTGTAACGCGTCGGTCCTCCGGGCCGGATATCGAAAAATTCACAAGTTTACACATAAGCATAACGAAAAGTGTGGCACGGAAATTAAATTATCGGAATTGATATCAGGATGCGCTTTGCTGAACATATCTGAAATTTGGGACCTAGATTACATCGATAGGGCAGAAAACCCTCCTACACTAAATAATTTTGATTTCACAAGAATATTTTTCTTTTTATAATATTTAGTTAGTAAAATTTTGTTAGTTGGAAGTACGTATTGCACACATTGCAACAGCATGGTTGAAAACCATCTGCCGAAAAACGATGTAAAAAATTTTTCTATAAAAGTTAAAAAGCTATATTAAAGAAATATTAAAATAAATAATAAATTGGAGGGAAAAGAAATAAGTAGACATAAAAGAAATTAAAACTGTACAAAACCGAGGGAAAACATAATAAAAGAACAACAGGTTTGCACATATTGCTCACTAACGTAGAGCGCAAAAATTATTTTGTATTTGAAAACCTACGGGTGAATATTTCTGAAATTTGGGGCAAAGATTACATCGATAAGGCAGATAAGACCGTCCTTTTCCATATGGAAAATAGTATCCACATTTTTCCGTCTTACTAAAAAAAACCGTTGAACAATTTTAAAATAATTTTATATGCGAATGCGATTTTATATTCTTGACTAAAGTGGTAGATTTAAATCTTCTGGTTTTCATAATTATTTATGTTTAATCAGTTATGTTGAATTTTTAACTTATGGCATGAATTGATTCATAAATAAATACTGGAATAACTTGGTTTGAGTTTACAACGACAACTTGGAACGTGTTAGTCCTCCGGGCCGGATTATGAAAACTACGCCATATACAAAGGTCTGGACATAAGAATGCAATAATATATGTAAATATTGTTTGCTATTTGTGAACCAACAGGTGGGGCTAAAGAAATTAAATTATCTGAATTAATAATTAAAATTATTTTTTCCTTTCAGTCCTTTAGTCAGATACTGTTGTAGCCATTTAATTTATTTTTTATTCCTTTTTTTGCTTTTTGCTTTGGTTGCTTTTTCTTAGGTCAGGTCACATTCAACCTGTAGAAAAGGTAAATTCTTTTCTGAGGCTGGCAAAAAGTTGGAGTGATTAAGAAAAACAGAAAAGTTTAGCCAAAAGGCTGCCGAAAAATCACAAAATACCAAAGTGAAAAGGTAGCTGAAGAATATGCTACACCCTTTAAACCAGTCTACTTAAATTATTATTATGTCTTAGCTAAAATATGTCCGAAGCAACTTGCTCTTTGCACAATGCAAGATAATCAGGACGGGACAAGATTAATTTATCTGTATAGAAAACCATGTGATTTTTTTTGTATCATTTGCATCTGCACGAAAACCACTTGTGAATTTATGCAGCCGAAATGCGTAGGTCAGTCCGAACGGCTACCATTGAAGACGAGCCTTGTATATAACGTAGAGTATCTTTTGAATTGTTTAAATAACGATTTTTGTGTAAATATGTTACAATAACGTGTCATTAAAGGACAGCTTGATGTTTTACACTTTCGATTAACCCGCAAGCACGAAATCATGATTTCATGATTTTCACAAACCGAGCCGGTGAGACCCGAAAGCCTGAAAGGAATTCTGCTCGTGGTTGAGATCGACCCCCTCTTTAATTATTAACTACACCTTGTTAACATGTGTCTACATAATGTTATAGGATTAATGTAATTCGTCCCTTCCTTGTAATACACGAGATTAATCCCTGTTAGGGGTTCAAGCCGCAACCCACGTGGAGAAGGGGATGTTGGTACAATCGATTCCAGGGTTTAATGAATTAAAAGACTGTTTTGTTCTAATTGAAAGCCTTATTTTCGATGTTATTGATGAATTGCACATATAAGAAATTTCTGCAACTTAGTGCATTTCAGTTTAGTCTTTCAATAGCAAAAATGTAGCATCATATTGTTAGGATTCGCTGCCCGACTGTATGCAAGTATATTTCTATTCATCCTCCAATATACTGGCACTATAACAATAAGATAACATTTTTCTGTCTATCTCGTGCGTTCTTCGTTGATTTAAAAGCGCCATTCGAAAGGTTAATTCAAAGTTTGTGAATATTATAAGATAGTTCCGAGATGATCAGCTCGGGGATTACGGATGAGCTTGCGTTGCATGTGAAGTAAAACAAGGCTACGCACTCAGTCCGATTCTGTTCGCCCTGTTTATAAATGACATCGAGGTAGATGTTCTATATAAAAAATAATGCGTCTGTGAATGATGAATTGACATTGTTACTCCTGTTACACATTTGAACCACATTTCTTTCCTGACATTTGGGTTGTCTTATGTTTATGACCACTTGGAAGGGTCTGTCAAAGTTGAGCTTTACTCTCATTTTACCAGTTACCAGCCATCTCAATTATTTCAATTCTCTTCAGAATTTGGCGTTATTGGGGATTGCGCATGGGTATGGTTAGATTACGTTAGGTTAGGAATGGTTAAGTAGGGTTAAAGTTAAGATTTCTTTATTAAAGAAATCAGAGGTAGCGCAAATTTGAAGGAAAAGAAATGCACTCAGTTCCTTGATCAAGCTTTCGAGGAATATATCCCGTTAATCAGCACTTTGAAACTATTCTTAATAAATCATAAAGTTAACAAATATGAACATCTACTTTCAGTACTGAAACATAGTGAAATTCCGAGTTGGTAATGGAACGAGATCTACAACCCGTCCATTCTATACTTGAATTGATTCAAAGTTCCTTATTCCTGATTTTGTAATAGAAAATTAAAATATTAAGGCTGATATTAATCACATCAATATAATATTATAGGTTGATATCAATAATATCGAGACGGTTAGGCTTAGAGTTATTAGGTTAGGTTAAGAGTGATTATGCAATGGTTAGGTTAGGTTAGGAATAATAGTATAGAATATAGTATAGTATTATAGTATAGTACAGTATAGGAGTATCCTATAGTAATGTAGGAATATTAGTATATTAGTATCCTATAGTATTACAGGAATTGTAGGGTTAGAGTTGGGGACGGGTTAGGCTAGGTTAGGTTAGGAATGAGGTTAGGAGTCCTTGATTTCTTAATACAAAATTGTAATATTAATGCTGATATCAATCAAATCAATATAATATTAAATGTTGATATTAATTATATCGAAATAGTTAGACTTATGGTTAAGTCAGGTGTGGTTAAGTTAGAGTGATGAAGGATTTTAGCATGTTACTTTTTGTGTTTCAAAACGGCCTTATCGTTGATTTCTTAATACAAAATTAAATATTAAGCTGATATCAATCACATCTATATAATATTATAAAGTAAAATTAATTATATCGAGATAGTTAGACTTATGGTTTGGTTAAGTTAGGTTAGGTTAAGTTAAGAATGGTTACGTTATGGTGGCGAAGGAATTTATCATGTTACTTTTTTTTCAAATCGGCCATGTCCTTGATTTTTTAACAAAAATTATAATATTAAGCCTGATATCAATCACATCAATATAATATTATTGTATATGTTGTTAGTAATTATATCGAGATAGTTAGACGTATGGTTAGGTTAGGTTAGGAATGGTTAAGTAGGGTTAGATATAGGAACGATTTAGGTTAGAAATGAGGTTAGAGATTTGAAGTCCGCCTATGAAGCGGATATATTCCTCGAAAGCTTGACGAAAGAAATGAGCATTTTTCTTTACAAAGTACTGATATCAATTATTTGGTTAGGCTAGGTAGTCCAGTCAAGTCATATTTATAGATTTATAGACTTGTAGTAGTCATAAGTGTGCAGATATTGCCAGGAAGAAGAAGAAATTGGGAAAAGGCTGAGATTCCTATTCTGGGAGAGGAAGCCCAAGCTTGAAGGATTCACGTGTTAATTTGGCGTAAAACTAAGCCTAACGAAGAGTTCTAGATAATGACGGACATTCCTCAATAGACAAATATTGACCGCGGTGTGCAAGGCCATAAAAGGGCCCACTATTTTGACTTTGATTTTATGAAAAGTGGCTCAAAAAAGGAAAAACTTTATACAAAGCTTACTGGTTTAATATTAACAATTATAGTGACTCAGAAGTTGCTGAAATTCTGTCTTCTGCTCCTGAATCTCAACGAAGAAAAGCTTTTAGTTTTTCTTCAGGTGCCTTCTACTATTCTTGATCGTTGTACCAAGGAACACGCTACTTCGTTTTTTCATATATTTCATATCATATATGAAATCAATCAACAAATCTAATCAACTATGCAGGAAATGCTCAATTGAGCAGTTACCTCAGACGTTCAATATTCATCCCTGGTAAAAAGTCCGTCCTTTTTAAATAATTGTTGACATTTCACATGTTATGAACAAAGAGGATCGTCTTGACTTATTTTCAGCTGTAAACGGCCTCCTGGTTTCGAAGCCCCATCCACAGGGATCATCTTCGCCCATCCGGAGGGTTTGGTGATATCGATTCGAGGAAGCCGCCGGCGAAGGGGAGACGATCATTTAATACTTCCTGTACAAAATCTTTGTAGATACGCTTTTATTGCAGGACGCCTTTATTGATTCGACTGGGTGGCCGTCGTTCGACGTAAGAAATACCTACGTATTTATAAAACGCGTCAAATAGTTCATCACTTTTTTGTTTTTTGTCTGTCTGACCTAGTAAGCTGAGCTTTACTCTCCGTGCTCCTAAAGTCTTGAAGCAAATTAAAAACTTTATTGTATTGATCCAGCTACTTCATTTTCTAAAATATCAAGAAGAAAGATCAAATATAATTGAAATTATTGGATTGTTTCGTTAAAAGTTGGGTTTGGATTAGGTTAGCGTTATGGACGATGGTCAGGTGAGGTTAGGTATTGTTTGGTTTAGGGTAAGCGTTAGGGCAAGCGACAAGTGACGGAGGGAATAAGCGAGTACGAAGCGCGAGTTTTACAGGAGAAACTAACCAGGTGAAGTTTTCCGACATAACATACCACCTTTGATACTTCACAAAGTTTAAATTTGCAACAAAAACATTACTGATGATAAAAAGTGTACGGTTTTGAAAACGACCTAATGCAAGCTGATAATAGCCCAAGGAGGAGGATCGTTGGCAGAATGAAAATATTTTGCATTTAAAATTAAATATTCTAGATGGATGGACTAGTCTTCATACTTAAATCCTGTATGTCGGCTGCCTCAGCAATCGTTACAGACTTGTCATACACTGCAGTTGCACCATTTGTTTACGGCTGTGCTTTCCGGCACATTTTCAGAAGAAGTGACAAATTTTATTCTTCGAGAATAAGCTCGAAGGCAAATTGTTTTAATACCAAAATACCAAACCTTGCCACACAGTACTTACGACCCTGACGTAGTTCCATTTGTTTACAGTTCTACACAGTGGCACGTATTTCACAAGGACTGCAGTTTGTTCTTTGAGCTCGAAAGTAAATTGTTTGAAGGAACAAAAACTATTTTTGATAACCTGGCCAGGGTCTTGCCACACCATATTATAACCTAACATTGTGCCATTTGTTTACAGTTCTACTTAGTGGCACGCCTTTCAGAAAGGCGAACTTTTTTCTTGGGGGAAAAGATCAAAGGCAAATTATTTTAGGGAGCAAAATACCAATTTTGATTAATTACAAAGGATCGCCAGGTTCTTGCCACACCATACTTATAACCCTAATATGTTATACGTTTCTGTGTCCTCCTTAGAGTCACATCGTTCATAAGGAATAACATTTCATCTTTGGGTTTTACTGTATGGATAAGCTCGAAGACAAATTTGTATTAGGAAACAAAATACCATGTTTGATTATTTACAAGCGATCGCCAGACTCTTGCCACCGTACTTATAACCCTGACATCACGCCATTTGTTTACAGTTCCGATTTCTGGAATATTTTTCAGAATGACTGGAATCTGCTTTTGTTAGCTTGAAGCTAAATTTGTTTCTAACACAAAATACCATTTTTGACATCTTGCGTGGGATCGTGAGAGTTACCACACCCTACATATTATCTTGATCCTTTTTTATAAATGTTATCCACCATATGCGAGTTTTTCTTAGTGGTATTAATAAAACAAGAGATTTGTCATTGTTGAACCTTTAATTCTAGAATATACCACTTTTACCATTTTCTTCCATTTTATCAACAGTAAACAAGTAAGTAATTGAAATACAATTACGTAGACATCTAAAAATATAAATAATATAAATATGTAATTAGTAGCGCGTAGTTCTTAAATCAGCTTTTCTGATCGACCCAATACATTTTTTCGTAATCATCACATGACACATTGTTGTCGAAACTGACAAGTCATTAATGCCCGTTTCAACGGCCTATTCACCGTAGATGACTATATTTTTTAATATAATGATTCTTGCTTTAATTTGATAAAATTAATCATTTTTGGATTGCAAGTCTGCTTTTTTAAAAGTCCAACTCTGCGGGATGATGTGTCTGTATGTTATCTCTCTCTCTCTCTCTCTCTCTCTCTCTCTCTCTCTCTCTCTCTCTCTCTCCTTCTCTTCTATCTTCTTCGCTTAACCTCAAGCCTGAGGTCAGGCCATTTTTAACTATAAGAATATAACACGATAGGGCTGTTTGAATCTAATATATTTTATCTAATATAAAAAAAGCGACAAATGTTTTACCTATGTTTTTGTTTTTAAACATGGAAATATTATGATATCGTGTATAATCTGAGGTGATTAACAAAAAAAAAACAACCTTTCGTGTGTTTAATATCCAACAAAAAGAGACGGCAGATCCGTGGACCCGATACGCAGATTCCGTGTACGCGGTTACCACGTCAAAACACAGTACAAGCGTGATAATTGCAAGAAAAGGTATAAATAATTTTTTCCCAAGATATCGAATTAGGCCGGTCAAGGTCTAATAAAATAACGCCGTTCAACTATGTAGACGTTTGGATATACACGTCGGATTACAGCTGTCTGTAAGCCTAAAAGGCCGCGAGATCAATCACTGGCAGTTCCTTCTAGTAGGGTGATCCGTCTTTCAGAAAAATCTGTAACATATGTTACACTGACTAAGCTAAGATAACTTAACTATTTTTGTTTGTTAGGAGTCTTACTCAGTAAACCTACTTACTATTCGATCATAGGATGTTTAGGACGCACTGGTAAGCACTATTGCCTGATAGCATCCAGGTAACTAAGATATTTTGGTTAATTTAAAGACTTTTTTAGAGCCATTCCAGGCCCGCTAAACGAATCTATCGAGTGAAAGGTTTTCCTCATGAAAATGATCGATTTTATATTTTTCACCTTCCTCAAATTGTGCGATAATGAAAAAGAAGACGAAGATGAAAAAAAAAAAAAAACAGAAATAATACTTTACGGTTTTGTTCATCGAATTAAGCCTTTTCCCGTCAAATTATCCCATTTTAATTAGAAATTAACTCTTTTTCGCATCAAAAAATTCTTCGTTTCTTCTTCTTCTTCTATTCCGTTATCACTGTGACAATTTCAGTAAGTTAGTGAAAAGGTATAAAATCAATCATTTTCACGAAAAAATTTGAAATAATATATTATTCTGATATAAAATCATTCATTTTCTTTACCGAATAAAAATACCGGAGGGCAAGAAATCGCAGACTAAAATGAGATAGAATTAATATTAGACCATAATATACCATATTAGACATATATTACAAATATAAACAATACCATATGGTACGTTTATTTTATTTTATTTTTGTGTGTGTGTGTGTACGGAAATTAACTATTTTAATTAAATAACAATAATAAATTAACAGGTTTTTATCTTCAAATTCACCTCTTTAAATTTCAAATTAATTCCACTAATTTTCTTGGTCCGCTTGACCAATTAATACATTTCAATTAATTAAGGATTTTAGTTTTAGTTGTAACAAGCGGGATTCGAACCCACGACCTTCGGCTAGATACGCCGCTGCTCTACGAATTGAGCTATTGTGACCTCGATCCCCTCGGACACCAACTTCCCATCTCAACCTCACCTTTTGAATTTTCCCTCCTATTTGCCATTTTTCAATTCAAATGAATTTTAATTTAAAATAATCCTTTGTTCGAAACACACACACACGCGCATACGCACACAAACAAACCTACGATGTGGTATGAAATGTAAGCATAAATTAAAGCGTAAATTAAATTCCTGCATTTGAAGAAAAATTAAATATAAATTAATTGGGTACTATAAAATTAAATATGAAAATAAATGATTTTTTTATCTGAGATTTTTTAAAATAAATGGGCTCTTAAAACCCACAACTTCTCGTATTTCTGAAGTTGTATTGTTGAAACATTTTTTTTTTGAGAAGAAACAATTGATATTCTTTTTTTTGCCCTAAAAAAATTCACATTACCAATTTTCTGGAAAATTAAAATAGTTAAAAAGTGTGGAAAAAAGTAGTTAATTTTCCTTTTCAAATTGTTCACTTTTCCTGCGATTTTTTTCAAAAATGACTAAAATGGCGATAATTTACAAAACGACTCCAGTGATTTACAGAAATTTAGAATCCTATTAAATTCACGTAATGGCTTAAATTTGACCTCCGTAAATTAATTACAATTCAGCTATAAAATAGAACATTTGAAAAGGTGCTGTTGATTTCATACTTATTTTTCTCACCTATAATTACATGAAATGTAAACATTGTTGACACAGGCTGAAGCTGTAACAACATTCAAACATTCGAAATAACTTCACTAGTTTTCGTGGTCCGCTTGTCCAATTAATACCTTTAAATTAATTAAGGTTTTAGTTGAGATAAAAAAGTCAGTGTCACGAGCGGGATTCGAACCCACGAAACTAGTGAATTTAAGAAGTTTAAATGAAGCATACCTTCACGAAAGCTCTCCGTGGCCATTTCATTTGCCGCCGAGAATCAAATAGATTACACGACATTTGAAAAATGGCAAAAAGGAGGGAAAATTCAAAAGGTGGGGTTGAGATGGGAAGTTAGTGTCCGAGTGGATCGAGGTCACGATAGCTCAAGTGGTAGAGCAGCGGCGTATCTAACCGAAAGTCGTGGGTTCGAATCCCGCTCGTCACCCTGACTTTTTATCTCAACTAAAAACCTTAATTAATTTAAATTGATTACTAGAATTGAAGATTGGTGAACTTGATGAAAAAATTTACTTGTCTAAATGTATGTTGCCACAAGCTGCTTCTACTTTTGCTAGGAGTAAAGCTATCTAGAATAACAGGACAGTTGGCACAATGGATTACTATTTGATGCCAGACGAAAGTGGAATGTTCATACATAATATAATTCTAGTAGTTAAGAAAAAGACAAACAAGAGTAAGAACATACGTACTGAGATCGCCCTGGATTATCGTTTTTGTAACCACCATAAAATCTTCAACAGACCACTAACCACTTCCAAAAATGAGCAAAGTTGATAATACTTTTCATCCTCCTCGACTCATAATCTTCAGGGATCATTAAAATCTTTGGGATAAATTACAATAAGAAATGTCCCAGTTTTGAATCATTTTTAGTCTTCACGAAACGGCCAATACCAAGTGAATGAGAAAACAAAATTAAGAGCTCAAGGGAACCCCTTAATAAGGCGTGTATCTTCGTTATCTCTCAATCGGTATTGTTTTCTTCAAAGGAAGAAGTTCATAATGAAGGGTTCTTCTGGCTTGGGCCCTAGCCTCAGTGTTCTTTAGGTGAAGTCGGCCCTTAGGTTATTATAATTGGATTTTTTTCACGACCCTTTTGTTTCAAATAATGCATTATCAAGAAATACACATATGGGTATACATGGTGTACCTTGTTTTCTCTAGAACTAGCCAATAAAACACAATTTTTTACGAATATGTTATTCTGTGGAATCTAGAATGGAAGACACCCTACCATAAAACCTTATAAAATATTACAGTACGTAATTTCCAAATTTTCCGAAATATTTCTTTCTCCTCCTTTTACCCAATTCTACTCATTCCCTTCCTGTTTTCAGACGTTCAGTCTTTCTTTATCTCGTTACAGCTTTACAGAAGTTACAAAATCACTTATAAAACTATATCCAAATTTATAGTTTTTATCCTTAATAAAAACAGTCCATCTTCTATTTATTTTAATAATCTACCTGTTTCCATTGTGAACAATATACTTTTTGGTCTGTACCTCGATAAACGATATACCTGGAATCCCCAGACTAGTCTTTAAACGTACAGATTTAAAAATTATGTGATATACCTGGAATCCCCAGACTAGTCTTTAAACGTACAGATTTAAAAATTATGTTCAGACTGCTAAAAAGACCGTTGGCTAAAGGTTATAGGTTAGTAATAGTCGGCCTCTTTACGACCCAGCGCATGGACAAATATTGTCTGTTATTCAGTAGCCATCGTTTTCTAGAGCTTTACGTTAACCTTAAAGC